>NC_059073.1:62761243-63061678 GCF_020497125.1 Mauremys mutica | reverse complement strand
AGTATAGTCTTTCAATCAGTTTTGCAGCCACCTTATAGTAATTTCACCTAGACCACATTTCTCTAGTGTGCATATGAGACTGTCATATGGAACTGTATAAAAAGGCTTACTAAAATAAAAATATATCACATCTGCAGCTTTCCCCTCCCCCATCCAAGACCAATAACCGTGTCAAAGAAGGAAATTTAGGTTGTCTTGGCACCCTTTGTTCCTGACAAACCCATATTGACTATTTCTTGTAATCCCACAATCCTCTAGATGCTTACAAATTGATTGTTTAATAATTTGTTCCAGTATCTTTCCAGGTATTGAAGTTAGGGTAACTGGTGCATAATTCCCTGAGTCCTCTTTGCTCCCATTCATAAAGATAAGTTCTATGTTTGCCCTTCTTCAGTCTTCTGGGATCTTACCCATCTTCTGTGAGTTCTCAAAGATAATCACTAATTGTTCCGAGATTGCTTCTGCTAGTTCCTTAAGTACCCTCAAGTGAAATTTCATCAGGTCCTGCTGACTTCAAGACATTTAATTTATCTAAATATTCTTCGACCTATAATTTCACTATTTTGGCTTGTGTTCATTATCCCTTGTTGTCAATATTAATTTATCTTTTTAGTCAAGAGTGACGCATAATAGGCATCACTCCTCAGCCTTCTTGATGTTGTCTGTTGTTTTCTTTCCTTTCCTGCTAAAGAGCGGTCCTACATTTTTCTTCATCTTTCTCTTGCTTTTATTTCTAGAACTTCTTCATATTGCTTTCTATAATCCTTGCTAGGTATAACTCATTTTGTACCTTAGGCATTCTGATTTTGTTTGTGTTTGCTTGTGCTGTTCTTTTGTACTCATCCTTAGCAATTTGTCGATGTTTCCTCTTTTTTGTAGGATTCTTTTTTGATTTTCAGGTCAATAAAGAGCTCCTGATGGAGCTATATTATCTGCTCTCTCAAAGAAGAACTTGACATTAGTTTTAATGGTTGAGGTAACACTTATCCCTGGAGCGATGGTTGCTTTTGTATCCATGTCTCTCAAGGTATAAAGAGAACTGAAAGTCTTAAACTAATTCAGTGTTCAATAGAATATATTTTACATCAAGAGCTTGGATGCATATTTTCCTGTACAGATAAGTTATTTCTTAACAGGTAATATCACAGTTTCCTCCTTCACATCTGTCACGGATGCTCTTGCACAGTTCTGGAACAGTCCCTGGGAGGACTCTTTCAATGTGTCAACACCGTTAGGGTCACATTCTCACCAGAGCAAGCTGCTTGGCTTCTCCGCCTCCTGGCGCCAAACCTCAGAGCCTTCAGCATCACTACTTCTTGCCAGGAGCTCTCTTCAGTGAGTCCACCTGAGTGGGACACCTGAGGGAGAGTTACACACCCAACGGGGTGCGGAGTGACTCTCAGCCAATGTTGTAAAAGCAGGAAGGTTTATTAGATGTCTGGAACACAGTGTAGAAAATCCTTAGTTAACATGGAGAACAGAAAGTTACAGCATAGTCCATGTGGGTCAGTTCCAGAGCCCTCAGCGCCTCTTGAGTCCCAATCCAGAAGCTTCTCTAACAAGTTCTCTGGGACAGGATCTGTCTTTTATTCATAGGTTTGTGCAGCACCTAGCACAGTCGGGCCTTGGTAGTCCTTGATAGGGACTTCTAGATATTACCACAGTACAAATAAATGATGTTGGTGATTTTAGTATGTATTTAAACAGCAGATTTTTTTAAGAAATAGAGATTACTAGAGACTATCAGATTCTCATTCTC
Source organism: Mauremys mutica (assembly GCF_020497125.1). Lineage (NCBI taxonomy): Eukaryota > Metazoa > Chordata > Testudines > Geoemydidae > Mauremys > Mauremys mutica. The sequence continues at coordinate 63,059,919 of NC_059073.1, read as the reverse complement.
TCTCCCTCATTCTGCCAGTAGTTTCAGTATGATCAGGCACCAGATATTTTTAGGTTCAGTACTTTTTAATTTCTCATCTGCCTGAAGTGCTTACTTACTGTTAAGTATGAAAATGACACATTTGTTATATTTGTTAGGATATTCCACAATCCAGGGTTCCGTCTCCTCCAGTCCCAGCTAGAAGAAACCAGATGCGTGCATATGGTTGGTATTCTCTTTATTCCATGATAGCATAACTAATATACACTTAATATATGTTAATCTCCTCTTTCTCTGTTGTCTTCTTTTCTGATATTGACTGTAAGTATCTTGTGGAGAGAGAAACTCCAGACACTTTTAGATCCCAAAGATATCAGCAAATACTTTTATTTGAATTTTTTCTAACAAACATTTTTTTCACATACCCTCGTGGAAAAATTATTGATCTTTTGTTTTCGGATATTGGCAATTATATTTGAAAATCACCCTTAATTTAAAGAAGTTTACTGTGCATCAATAAGAGTGTTCTGTTTTCAACAGAAGTCTCATGTAAGAAAATGCATTTGTTTGCATGGTATTAGTATTAATCATGTGTCTGCTTTAGGGTAGTACATGATATGAGTATAACTAGGGCTACTGTTATGAAATAAAGAAAATTAATTTGTGCTGGTTATAAGGAAATTTTCTTGGTAGTGAGATTGGTTAGACCAGTGGTTCTCAACCTTTCCTGATGACTGTACCCCTTTTCAGGAGTCTGATTTGTCTTAAGTATCCCCAGTTTCACCTCACTTAAAAACTACTTGCTTACAAAATCAGACATAAAAATACAAAAGTGTCACAGCACACTATTACTGAAAAACAGCTTACTTTCTCATTTTTACCATATAATTATAAAATAAATCAATTGGAATATAAACATTGTACTTACATTTCAGTGTGATACTTGGGCCTGTTTTTACTTGTGAGCCTTGTCTCACAAGTCCTGCCGCCCGGGGCTGAAGCATGTAACTTAGTTTTGTGGGGGGGGGGATGGCAATTGCCCTACTTGTCACCTCCTGATGCCAGCCCTGCCATTTGCAACCCCCCTAAACCCATCCCATGACCATTCTCGGGGCTGCAAGCCTCAGGTCGAGAAACACTGATCTAGATGAGTTGAGTACCCCCTGGAAGATGTTTGAGTACCCCCAGGAGTACACGTACCCATGGTTGAGAACCACTGGGTTAGACAGTGGGATTGTCTTCCAGTACAAGTGCTAGAATCCTTATTTGGGACAGTTGCAACTACAGTGAGCATAGCACTCCAGAATTACTGTAGGGAACAGTCCTCCACTGGCAGAAGTAGACTAGATTATCTAATAGTGAGTAGGGCTTTTCATTTGTGATTTCTGTCGTTCTTGCTCCCAATACATTTTTCCATTTATAAACTGTATATTTTCTGATTGTTAATCTTGGATGCCTCTTACAACTCTGTAATCTGTTCCTTGGGATGTCTCTAAATATAAGCTCTATACTAATTTAAAATGTATAAAAGGCTGCATCTTGATCATGTTGATATAATCACTAGTACTGTAGTTGAAAGCCTGTGCTGTTGCATGGGGGTAATAATAAAGTCATATTTGTAAAAAAGCCAATAATGGCTGAGAACTTAAAAACTGGACCATGATAGACTATGAATCCCAGTGATGGGATTGAATCTAGTGATATTCTAAATATAAAGAGCTCTCAACAATGCTTGTAGCTTTTTCCCTCTCTTCACACGGACTCAACAGACATTCTAGTCTTCAGAATGATGTTTGGGGTTATTGTATGTGCTGGTTATGTTCTGAGAGTGATTGTGTTGATTTATGTTTGGGGGGATTGTACTGGGACTTTTGTGTTGGCTTGTGTGCGTGACAAATCAGGGGTGTGTGCTGCTTGAGGGACTGTGTTTTGGGGTTATTGTGTGTGCTTGTTGTGTTGTGTTGTGCTGGCAGTTTTGAAGAACCGTGGCAATTGGGCCAGGCAATCCACCATCTGTGCAGTCTCCATCATATAACCAATGAAATCGTTGAATGCAAATTAGCGGTATAGTAAGGGTGGTTGGTTGAATTACTTCTGGTATCATAATGGTCTAGGACTCTTGGCATGGCATAGATACATGCTTTGCTGTGGCATGTGTGTAATTTGTACAGTCAGAATGACTGGATACTTAAAAATTGGACAGTAACAGACTTCAAAACCCAGTGGTGATTGAACCTGGTAGTATTCTGAACAAGAAGGGCTCTTGACCATGCTTATAGCTATTCCCATAGCTTTGCACTGACTCTACAGACATTTTAGGTTTCAAAGTGACACACAAACTGACATTCCTGCATTTTTATTATATGTATTATCTTAGTTTTAACAACAATCACCGTATTTTTACACTTTAGATTTCTGAAGTGGCCAAAACAAATAGTGTTCCTCTATAACTTTTTTTTTTTAAATTATCTATGTTAAATTCCAGAGGAAAGAAAGAATGTGATAAATGAGCTGTCAGAGATGAGGAAACAGCTCCGAAGTGAAGAGCGGCGACTTCAGGAACAATTGCTCAATGTAGCCAGTGATGATGATGTAGCCATTACAAGGTAAGATTTTTTAAACACACACTTCTAAAGCCAGTTCTCGCACTATGCCTAAAGCTATATTAACCTGCCAGAAGACACTTGAGCAAAAACAAAAATATGAAAATACACCTCTACCTCGATATAACGCTGTCCTTGGGAGCCAAAAAATCTTACTGCGTTGTAGGTGAAACCATGTTATATTGAACTTGCTTTGATCCACTGGAGTGCGCAGCCCCGCCCCCCCGGAGTACTGCTTCACCGCATTATATCCAAATTTGTGTTATATCAGGTGGCGTTATATCGAGATAGCGGTGTAGTTACGGGATTAAACTTGCATACAAAATGTTCAAACTCTTTTATAATACAGCATTACATTGTTGAGCATAACACCCTGCAAAATGCATAATTTAGGGTGTTCTGTGGCCCATGCTTACAGGATGGGGAACTCTATCCTGGGAAGCAGTGAATCTAAAAAAGACTCATGGGTCAGAATGAATAATCAGCTGAACACGAGTTCCCAGTGTGTTGTGGCCAAAAGGGCTAATGCAATCCTTGGACGTATAAATGGCAATATCTGGCAGGATAACAAGGTTCTATTACCCTTGTATTTTGCTCTGGTGTGACCACTGGTGGAATACTGTGTCCAGTTCTGGTGACCAAAATTCAAGAAAGATGTTCTAAATTTCAGAGGGTTCAGAGAAGTGCCACAACAATTAAACAGTTGGAAAATATGAGCTATAGTGAAAGACTCAAGGAGCTTAATCATTTGAGCTTGTCAAAGAGAAGGTTAAGGACTGACAGGATCGTAGTCTCTAAATACTTATGTGGGGAAAAGGACGTTTTGATAATGAAGGGTTTTTCAGTCTAGTAGGCAAAAGTATAAGAAGATCCCATGTTGGAAGATGAAGCAAGACAAATTTAGATTAGAAATAAGGAGCAAATTTTTAACAATAAGGGTAATTAACCATTGGAACAGTTCACCTAAGGTGGTTGTGGTCGTTCCTTCACTGGAAATGTTCAAATATTGCATGTTTTCTAAAAGATATATGCTCTTGTTCAGACAGGAATTAATTCAGTGAAGTCCAATGGTCTGTATTATGCAGGAGATCAGACTAGATCAGTGGTCCCCAACCTTTTCCAGGTGGTGGGTGCCAGATGACGAGCCACCGAGGACCGTGGCTGGCGGACAAGCATCTGCTGAAATGCCGCCGAGAAGCAGCAACGTCAAGAGGCATTGCCACCGAAATGCCGCCGAAGTAGTGTCATCAAGAGGTGTCGCTGCCAAAAATCAGTGGCATTTCGGCAGCGGCCCCTCTTGGTGATGCTGCTTTTCGGCAGCATTTCGGCAGCGGCACCTCTTGGTGACGTGGCATTTCGGCGAATTTTTGTCCTCCGGCCAGTACACAGGCGCACATAGATGCCCCAGCGGGCACCTCATTGGGGACCACTGGTCTAGCTGATCATAGTGTTCCCTTTTGGCCTTATCTATGAATTTCATTAATATATGCTTTTTCAAAGGAATTATCCAGTTGGTTATTATCTATATCCATTGCTTTCTAAACCTAATATTTTAAGGGGAAAATATAAGTCTCTGATGCCAGCTGGTCTCCAGTTTCCATTTCTTGCAGTAAAGCATGCGTTTACACCCGGAAAATACAACTCCAACATTAGTTCTTACATCTACTGTTGTACATTGCTGATGCTAGTTATCATTTCATCTGAATTTAAATTGAAATAGATTTCTCCTTTTGTATGTCTTAAGTATAGAAAATACTTGACCCAACAAATAGCTTCTTGTATTTTTTGAATTTTATTTTTTGGTTTGTTGACTGTTTACATTCCTTCAGACATACACTAGAATCTTGCTAATTCACATTTCACTAGTCCTTTTTCCTCAGGCCATAATGTGTGTACAAGGCCAGCAGTGTCTGTATAATAACCTACTGCTGTTGAGAGAGACGTTGTTATGAATACTTCATTACAAAAATATAGCACAGAACATTTACTAGTGTACTGTATAACTATACTAACATAAATTATTAGAACTGCACTGGTTAAGTAAATGAATTTTGCATTATCCTTCTTTTATGTTTTGATTATTTGCAAATCTCATCACATAGTAATCATAGGACCATCCAGCTCATTTCCATGTCATCAGTGTGAACTTAATGGGTTTAGATACCACACTGCTTCCATTTGTAACACACAGAGAAATTTAATTATTTTAAAAACTGTCTTCAAATTTCAAATAGTTTTATTCTTTGACTGGCAGGATACAATATCCAAGTAATAGTGTTCACTTGGAGTAATACTGAGTGACATGTTCAAATAAGTTATGAATGGGGAACTGTTACCGACACTGAATGTTTGGTTTACAAACTTTTCAAGCAGGAAAAGAGAGAAAAATGTAATGGATGTATTTGAGATGGCCAGGCTTCGGATGCAAGCTCCAGTCAGGCGACCTTCATCAAAGGGTGCAGCTGACCCTGTCAATGTTCAGAATATCAGGGAGTTCAATGAACTTAAATACAAAGGCAAGTGGATGTTATCCTTTCTGATTGGAGATTTATTTGCATCTCTTAATCATTTCCTAGCATTTAAAAGAAAATTCAGTAATCCTTCTCACAGTTGCCCTTAACACAAACACTATGGACAGGGTCCTGGCCCTCACCGTATCTTCTTTCCTACTGGCATTCTGGTTTAACTAGTGAGCTGAGGAGTCCACTGCTTGCTGCACCATGGCATAAGTAGTATGGCCAGGGAACCACTATATCCAGCTCATTCCTGGCTGCTAAAACAGCCCCTTGGAATGTTTTTAGTGGCATTCTCTAACACATTCTGTGTTGTTTTTGTGGAGCACGTATGTCAATTTGCAGTGCAAAATATTTCGGTTCCCCAAAATGATGATATACTTAACTTCCATTAAACAGGAAAGCATAGGAATGTTTCAGCAGCTTTTTTAATGCACTTGTGTGTGCAATGATCCTTTCACAGGAAGGTGCTGAGAGGTGTTTTTGAAAATCCCAAAGTGGCTTTGGAGCACAAGTCCCAGTGAAAGTCTACAGAATTTGTGCTCTTAAATAATAGAGGCACTTTTGAAATCCCGCCCTCAGTGTCTGATGGCAGTTTACATCTGACATATCTGTGCTTTCTTATTAACCAAAAGAAGTATCACCACAATCAAAATTCACTGTGTCAACCCTTTAATTTAGTTGTTGTCATTACCATAGAATCATTGAAACTCCTAATCCAACCACTACTAACAATCCCAGGTATTTATACATTGTTACGGTCTTTGGGTTTGTTTGTTTTCTGGCAAATTGAAGTTGCTTACAGTTATTTTTTTCATTTGATACACTTTATTGCCGTCTTTGAATTTTTTTTATGAAGTGGTATTTTAACATATTATTACAAGCCATCCACTTTTTTGCCATTATTAGTATTGATGGTCCTAATGCTTTTTAAATGCATGTAGTTCACATTTTTAAAGTAAATGTTTCTGAAATAGTATTGTGATGAAATTTAAAATTCACAATCTATGCAACAGATTCAGAAACACGAGCAGACTTAAGATATATGTACCCCGATTCCCCAAAAGATGATCAAACCTTAGAGATTCAACAGCAGGCATTGCTAAGAGAGCAGCGGAAGAAACTCAACAGAATGAAAATGAGGAGGGATGCAGAAGGTAAGAAAAGAGTGACTTGAGAGAATTAAATGTATTTTTATTGGCTTTGTTTTTGATATAACTGTAATAATCCTCAATTATAGTTTTAAATTTCCTTTAACTCATTGGCTTGCTCTGAAGAATGCATGCAGGTTCACAGTAATTTGTTGTAAAACAGAAAAGGTAAAGCTACTGTTGCAGTTCTATATATTTTAATAGTACATAATAAAGAAAAAGCCAGTCTAGCTGTCTGCATTTCCATTGTTAGAGTGGATGCTTCTCCTTGGTTCTTTGGGAGTAATTTTATTGTGAATTCATGCTTATTTTAAAAAATATAGCAGAAGTTTAGGGCAGTTCCTGTTTCTTAAAATCTAAAGAGTCGTCAATACTTTCCCTTTCTGGAAAGTTGAGTTTGACAGAAGTGACTGAAGATGATCTTCAATCATTAGCAGATTAGTTCTGCAAGACAACAATACTTCCTCACTCAATATAGATAGTTTTGGAAACCAAGAATTATTTAGACTGAAGTTAGTGTAGCTACTAATGTGTCTTTGACTTTTAAACAAGAAATATGCTGAGGATTAGTGAAGACGAAGTTCTGCTGTTTTCAGTCTCAAAACCAGCCATTGTCATAGAAGCCCCATATCAGATGTAGCAACTTAGATAGCCTTACCCTGCAGGTCCCCTTTTGGAGTATTGAAGACAGTGGGGCAGGTCCTCAGCTGGTGTTAATTGTCATAACTCCATTAAAATTCAGTGGAGGATTTGTTTCTGTTTCTTGTTAGGTAAATTAACTTTTTCACCTTCAATAATACAAAACGTCTTTGAACCAGTCATCTGCCATTTCAGTACCTTGGATCTTATCTTCAAAGCCATCAGTGGGTTAGGATGCAGCTTCATAAGTGACCACTTCTCCATTCCATGATGCCCTAAAACAGTTGACCTTCTCTGTAAAAATACAGTTGACAAAGCACATGAGAATTGAAGTCAAATTGTACTCTGAGAAATTTTAGCTGTGGAATGAGCTTTCAGGGTCTGACCACTTTCAGGCAATGTTGCAAAATCCTCCTCAGCATAACTTGGTTAATTGGAAAAAAGAAAGAACGAGAGATACAGATAAAAACAAAAGAGATCCCGATCAGACCTTCCTCTAATAGAGAAGGGAGAAGAGCAAAAGACCTATGAAGTACACTAGAAGCTTTGCTATACAGATCTAATTGACTTGGGAAGCAATTAAATACTACACTGAGGGGCACTATAGAATGCCCTAAGATCACTAGATACATAAAGCTAGAAAGACTAAATTAGTATAAACTTTATGTCCTTCATGGTGGTAGTTTTGAGGCTACAGCCTTCATGAAAGGGGGAAGAAGACCCTACCTGAAAAAGTAGTAATCTCACAAATTCTGCCTCTACACCAAATCTCCACTCACTTGAAATGCCAAAATGAATGCTCCCTGCAGTAGATTGGATACAGGTTATCATAACATAATAATCAGGCTTTGTTGCATACTGTGGATTCAGTGACATCATCTAAATGTCATCTTTCTTTCTTACATATTTTAGTTAGTTCACATTATTGAAATTCATTTCTATCAGTAATGTTCAGAGAAAATGTCCATTCAGGTGAATGGAGCAGTTCTCACCTCTGCCAGAGCTGTTGTTTCAGGATCTCTGAAGACTCAGGTAGACATAATGGCATTTGCTTCACAATTTTTGAGGTTATTTTGCTGCCATAAAAGCTAGATACTTTTTGTTTTAAAGAATGCTCAGATTCTGGAGTGCAAGACGCATTATTACAGGCAAGCTGTTACTTATCTATCTGCCCAAACTTGTCCAGCACAGCTCCTGGGGAGAAGCCCTTCTCATAAAAATTGCAATTTGGAGTTTCTTGCTGACCTAGAGCTCCAGTTGCTAAGAGTTTGGAATAAATGCTAGTAAAGGCTTTAGTATTCCTGCCACTTGTAGCTTTTGTTGGGAAAAATAGTTCTTTTGCAACTGTCCTAGGAGACCTGGATAGTATCTTACTCTACAAGTCTTCCCAATATGAATAAGGGTGACAGAATTGATCTTGAAGGACAAAAGTTGTGTGTTTATTGCGTGATGAGCTAAAAATATGTTATGCATTAATGAGGAAAATGAAGACTATTTCTTGGGTTGGTTCTTTCTGTGACAGGCTTTTCCGATGTTCATGTACACTATAACTTTTATATACCGTATATAAAAAAAAGTATATAAAAATCTTAAGACTTATTGTCTTAAATTGTGACCTTCTTGGGGCAGGGATCTTTTGAACTGTAATATTTTCCCAATCAGATTAAGTTTCTGATTAACAGGCCACATTGCCTTTGAGAAGGCTCTGATTTATCTAGAGGAGTGTGCTTTGCCAGCTATGAAAGACAATTTTGACTCATTCCATTAATTTGAGTACAGATTGTCAATTTAATCTCTTGACAATTATGAATGGATAATGTAGTTTTAAATAACATTAATCTGAACAAAGCCAGATGTTCCCTTTTGCAGGGCAGTTTAGATTGCCAGACAAGTAACTGAACCCTGAGCACAATTCCGGGAAATTTCTTTTTATTGTTAAGCTGCTTCATGGTCCTTGTAGAGGACACTCTCCCCAGCCCACCAATTCTTTGTTCTCCTTTGTCTTATGACTTTCATTGTCCATCTTCTATTTTACACTTACCGGTACTTATAGTCTGTTACTGTCACTTCCTACTCTGTAGTTCTGGGCAAGAGAAATATGTGTTCTTTGCCTTTTTCTCTGTTAATTTTCCAATTTACCTTCCTCAGAGTCAAATTCAGCTCCTTTTTCTCCAGTGAAAATGGATCAGATGTTTTTCTTGTTGTCTCGTTCCAGGGAAAAAGAAATGAGTGAGATATATATAGTATGAAAATTACACTGCTGTTGGCTCTAGAGGCAAAGACCAACCTATTTTCACAGTAATTCTAGAGATTCTGCTATCGTTGCTTGGGGAGCAACAGATTACAAAAAAATAATTATGTGGCTATGATGCAACTCTTCTTTACCTAAACATTTATTACAGTATTTTCCCTAGGTTTTTAAATAAGAGAAACATTTTAAATGTTAGCTGCATTGTAACTTTAGAAACTAACAAATTTCTAAACATATGACAAAAGTAGTTTCAAATACTACACTTGCCCCTGACTCCTGGCAATTTTTGTCATTTTGCAATCTCATGCTTTTAATTGTTTTCCTTTCTCTTCTTGCTGTGTGAGAGAGTCATACAAACAGGAGAGATGAGTGAATAATGTACAAGTGACTTTATGACTTTTTATACTTAGTCTCATTCTTTTTAAAGTTTAACCTTAAGTTACAATTCCCTGGTTTTCTAATATTTGAGATGTTAATCGTACAACTTTTTTTTTTCATTCATTCAACAGTGCTTTGTGAAAATTAACTCCAACTTACCCAAGTTTTTGGTCTAAGAATTCTTTTATTACTCCTAAGTTCCATTTGGCTATTTTTATATAGTAACTATTCAGATCAGATAGATTTTAAAGCCCTGAAGTTTGTTTAATCCTAATGACTAATAGAATATTGAATATGGCTATCCCTTAAGATCCTAAATCTTTTTTAATTCACCAGTTTATTTTAGATAAGTAAAAATATTTATTTCATTTATGAAGAGTGGGGCAAGAAAACAAAAATATTATTATAGAGGTGGAAATCATCTTTATTATAGCAGAATGATACACTTATCTGAGTCCTTTGGCACATCTTGGAAGGTTAACTTTCTATTTGAATGCTAATTCAGGGTGCAGAATTAATTTAGAGATGGATTCCTTTGCTTGAGCTATATGATTAGCATATTTTAATTTAATTTTTATATTTTATTTGCACTTGTTAATGGGAATGCTGCAGACACTGATTTTAATGAAAAGATTTGTGTAAGAGGTAGTTTTAAGGCTTTGCACATCATTCTTATTATTATGTATATTATAGTAGTGCCCAGAGGAGCCCGGGTCAAGATCAGAGCCTTGTTGTGGTAGGTGGTATACAGACCCAGAGTTAGACAAGGTTCCTGCCCCGGAAACTTGTCTGTGAGAAGACAAACAATACAGCAAGAGCAGGGTAGAGGAAGAAATACTAAATATTTGCAATTTCTGTATACCTAAATACACTGTTCTTCTTTGAGTACCATTTCCTATGTGTATTCCACACATGGGTACTCATGCGCGATGTCTTTTGGCCTGCATATGTTCTTGTAGCTCTTCTCGTGCTCCTGATTAAGAGTGTAAGAGACCGTGAGATTGTCTCTGAGTTCCATATCAATCAAACAAAATACTTACCTGAATTTTTTCCAAAACCCTGCTCTTCCTCTGAAGACAAGAGACTTCACTCCATCAATATTCAGCATGCCCTGGCATTCTACCTGCAAAGAACCAAACCCATTAGGAAATCACCAAGACTTTTTATTGCCACAGCAGAGAGATATTGTGGACAAGCCATATCCTCCCACTGCTTGCCAAGCACCCACATGTGGAATACACATAGCGACCAGCACTCGAAGAAGTGGAGGTTACTTACTGTAACTGGAGATTCTTCAAGATGTGTGGTCGCTAGCCATATTCCACTACCTGCCCTCCATCACCTCTGCTTCGGCTCCTATTGGATTTGTGGTAAGAAGGGGAACTGGAGAGGCATCCAGCCACACTGCCTCTTATACCCTCAGTTGGGACCACGAGAAGAGCTACTGCACATATGTGGGCCAACAGACACTGCTTTGAAGAATTTCCAGCCTTAGTGTACATGCACACCCATGTGTGGAATACAGATAGGGACCACACATCTGAAAGAGCCTTCAGTTACAGTTAAGTAACCTCCTGTTAAATGAATGTTTGTGTGTTGTTTTTTTTGTGTTTTTTTTTTAATTTTATAAATATCAACTTTTCCAACTGTCCTCAGCTTAGCCATCATGTTTCCTGAATAATTGTAGGCATCATGGTTAGAAGTGATTTTTGAGAAGAGGTTTGTTTGTAGGAGGGAGAGGTGAGCAAGTTCAGGGATGGTGTGTGATGTATTGTAATTTGAAAATAGTTAATAGCTTAATTGAATCGTTTCTGAACACCTGATATTGTCAGAAGTTTCCAAATGAAATTTAAAGCCACCAAACATGACTTTATAGAGAAGAACTTGGCAGGGAGATGAGTTACTCCATGGCACCCATGCAGTAAATAATACAGTTTTAGATAATGTTCTGCAGCAGGTTCTGTACTTATGGGCCTGTACAAAATTCCAAATTTTTGAGCTTAAAACCAAAAGTATACCATATTATCTAAAACAAGCTGGCTACGTAAAAAAGTTAATTTATTATTTTATGAAAATTATTTTAAATGGTGTATTCTCTCAATAACACTACTGTAATTCCATTAAATGAAGACAGTATGCAGTTCTTGTGGTAAGAAACAGTACTTCTTACCAGCTACGTGAGTAGTTGTTGTTTATTATATGTATTACAGTAATACCAAGAGGTCCCAACCAAGATCACTGCCCCTCTGTCAGGCGATGGACAAACATAGTGAAATTCATAATTCATGAATGTATTTAAATTCAACAGATGTCTTGCACAAAGCCAAGAAATAACCAAGTGGTTTTGCCACTTAGAAATATAGTTCTGACATGCAAATATATTACATTTTGTTCTTCATTGGGAGAGACTTGTGAATACACACTTGGGGGGAATATTGTGTATTTGTAACAATATCAGATTTCCTTCAATAACAGTTTGAATATTTAGATTAGGTCCATCTAGTTACACTTAAATTAATATTAAGACAGCTAAAGCAAATTTTGCATCAAAATATTCCCAGTTTATTTATTAATACAGTGAACGTGACTGTAAAGATAAGACTTTAATAAGGAGTGATTCATTGTGGTGTCCACATTTGTGTAACAGTATTCTGCTAAAATGTTTAAATATGTTCTTGTATAATCAGTGTTTATGTCCATTACTTTTTTTTCCTCCCTGGGCTGTGATGGCAACTATAGACCATGATGATTCTGTTCCTGACTTTAACCCACGAAACATGGGACTGGTAAGAAGAAACTGAGCTCCTTCCCTCCTCTCCCCAATATCCTGTTTTCATTTTGTTCAACTGTGCAGAGTGTTGTGGCTTGTAGTTATGTTAATTTTGGATGGAGTGTACATTAAAGTACTATTGAAATAGAAAACTAAATTTAACTAAGCTTGCAATCTGTCTGGATAACTGGCAAGCTAGAGGAATAACAAATAGGATACTTTATTCAGGTCTCTTTGCTGAGGCAGGAAATAAGTTCCATGGCTATATATCTTGATATATACATATGGCTGGATTCTTCACTGCCTTTTACCCTGTATAGTCACGTACATCTGTGCAAAGTTAGGAGCAGAATGCTGTACCTAGTGTGAGTTAGTGGAGAATGCTTATTTGGTAGAACTTTACACAGTTATATATGACTAAACAAGGTACAAGGCATAAAAAATCAGGCACTGTTTCCAACAAGATATACAAAAGCCATAGAGCTTATTTCCTGGTTCAGTGAAAAGAACTGAATAAAGTGCTATCAAATTCCAATTCTCCACTAATTCACACTGGCCACAACAAGTGCAATGAAGAATCAGGCACTTAGAATGTCACTTAAACTATTACTCTGAGATCCTTGCATTGCCTCATGATGCATAGCTAATAGAGCAGTTATGTGTTCAGCATAATGTTAGTGAACTTTGGTTGTAAATAGCTACCTGAAATTCTCCTTTGGAGGGTTGATTTGCAGTACATTTTCAGTTTCCATTGTCTCTTTCCTCTTTGAACTCAAAGTTGATAGACATTATACTGATTCTCAACACAGAGAAATCCCTTTACAAAACCAATTCTGTAATAAATTGTTGCAGCCATGTTGTTTATTACAAGTTCAACCTTTGAAGTATGTAATAAGGATAGCATAACAACAAATACTAAGCTATGTTACAGTTGCATAGAAGTACATTTTTTTTAACTCTGTACCATCAAGGACTTGATGTCACAGGGGATTAGTAAAGGCTTTTGAATCTTTTTTGTCTAGATCACTACTTTGAATACAATCCAAAAGTCATGAAGGATATTCAGTATCTTTCGTGAAGTAAATTGCCATTCTGGGTTTAATTCCTAATGGACATGGATTCATGTTACACAAAGCACAGTCACAATTGACACCCATGTAGACAGTTTTAGTAGACAGGATTGTTGTGGAAAGTGGCCAAAGTATGAATTGTTAGGGAAAGTCTCAAATATCTTTAATCCTATTATTTTTGCCAATAGAACAGGACTGAAGCACATTTGAGAGCACTGCACTGTTTTGTAGGTATAAAGAAGACTTTAAATTTCCAGTACTGTGCAGTGTTGTTCTAGCCGTGTCAGTCCCAGGATATTAGAGAGACAAGGTGAGTGAGGTAAATCTTTTATTGGACCAACTTTTGTTGGTGAGAGAGACAAGCTTTCAAGCTATACGGAGCTCTTCTTCCCAAATGGGAAAGGTACTGAGAGAGTGTCACAGCTAAATACAAGATCAAACAGATAGTTTTGCGTAGGTAGTTAGCATATATTCTAAGGGACCATTCAAGGTGAAGTGGCCCGTTAACAATCCTGTACTCATAGGACAAAGAGGGGTGTTAGTAGGGTACAGATTGTTGTAATAAGCTGTAAATCCAATATCTTTATTAAGACAATGATTTGTAGTGTCTAACAAATTTGAGAATTTAAGCTCCCAGGCTCATCTTTTGAAAGTGTTGTGCAGGTTTCCAGTGCACTAACAACTATGAGAGTGAAACCAGGAAATCACTATGCTCTCAAATGAATAGGAAAATGACAGAAGACAAAAACACCTGTGGGTGAACACTTTTCACAAAGCGATCCCATTATATCTGACTAGTCAGTCCTGATCCTCAAAAGAAACCTGGACAACGCTTTCAAAAGTCGAGCCTGGGAGCTTAAATTCATAACTTTGCTAAATGCTACAAATCTTGGTCTTAGGCCAGGTCTATACCACAGGCTTATATTGGTATAATTACTTCGCTCAGGGGGTGATAAATCCACACCCCTGAGTGATGTCGTTATACCGACCTAAACCCTGTTGTAGATAGAGCTTCTGCAGTCAACATAGCTACTGCCTCTCAGGGAGGTGCATTAACTATGCCAACAGGAGAATCTCTCCCAGTGGTGTAGTAATGTCTTCATTTAAGTGCTATAATGGCACAGCTGCACCGATGCAGTGTTTTAAGTGTAGACCTGCCCTTAATAAAGACACTGGATTTATTGCTTATTACAACAATCTGTAACTCACGAACCCCCCTTTTTGTCCTCTGACTACAGCTATGTTAAGGGGCCCCTTCATCTTGAGTGGTCCCTTAGAATATGTGCTAAATACTTAAGGGTTCTCAAACTGGGGGTCGTGACTCCTCAGGGGATCTTGAGGTTATTACGTGGGGGTTGTGACCGGTCAACCTCCACCCTCAAGCCCTGCTTCACCTCCAGCATTTATAATAGTGTTTAATATAAAAAAATGTGTTTTTAATTTATAAGGTGAGGTTGTACTGAAAGGCTTGCTGTGTGTAAGGGGTCACCAGTACAAAAGTTTGAGAACCAAGCTATTTGTTCCATCTTGTATTTAGCTGTGACACTCTGAGTACCTTTCCCAGACCAGAAGAGCTATAAGAGCATAAGAATGGCCATACTGGGTCAGCCCACTGTCCTGTCTTCTGACAGTGGCCAATGCCAGGTGCCCCAGAGGGAATGAACAGAACAGGTAATCATCTAGTGATCCATCCCCTGTCACCCATTCCCAGTTTCTGGCAAATAGAGGCTAGGGATACCATCCCTGCCCATCCAGGCTAATAGCCATTGATGGACATGTCCTCCATGAATTTATCTAGTTCTTTTTTGAACCCTCTTATAGTCTTGGCCTTCACAACATCCTGTGTCAAGGAGTTCGACAGGTTGACTGTGAGTTGTCTGAAAAAATACTTTCTTTTGTTTGTTTTAAACCTGCTGCCTATTAATTTCACTTGGTGACCCCTAGTTCTTCCTTATTTACTTTCTCCACACCAGTCACGATTTATAGATCTCTATCATATCCCCCCTTAGTTGTCTTTTTTCCAAGATGAAAAGTCCCAGTCTTATTAATTTCTCCTGATATGGCAGGTGTTCCATACCCCTGATCATTTTTGTTACCCTTTGCTGAACCTTTTCCAATTCCAAAATATCTTTTTTTGAAATGGGGCGACCATATCTGTACACAATATTCAAATGTGGGCATTCTGTGGATTTATATTAGAGGCAATATAATGTTTTCTATCTTATTATCTATCCCTTTCTTAATGATTCCCAACATTCTGTTCACTTTTTTGACTGCCACTGCACATTGAGTGAATGTTTTCAGAGTGAATGTTTTCAGAGAACTATCCACAATGTCTCCAAGATCTTTTTCTTGGAGCTAACAGCTAATTTAGACCCCATCATTATGTTTTCCAATGTGCATTACTTTGCATTTATCAACCTTGAATTTCATCTGCCATTTTGTTGCCCAGTCACCCAGTTTTGAGAGATCCTTTTGTAGCTCTTCGCAGTCTGCCTGGGACTTAACTATCTTGATTAATTTTGTATCATCTGCAAATTTTGCCACCTCACTATTTACCCCTTTTCCCAGATCATTTATGAATATGTTAACTAGGACTGGGCCCAGTACAGACTCCTGGGGGACACCACTATTTACCTCTCTTCACTCTGAAAACTGACCATTTATTTCTACTCTTTCAACCAGTTCCTGATCCATGAAATGACTTTCCCTCTTATTCCATGACTGTTTCTTTTGCTTAATAGCCTTTGGTGAGGGACATTGTCGAAGGCTTTCTGTAAATCTAAGTACACTGTATCCACTGGATCCGCCTTGTCCACATGCTTGTTGACCCCCTCAAAGAATTCTAATAGATTGGTGAGCAATGATTTCCCTTTACGAAAAACATGACGACTATTCCCCAACAAATTATGTTTGTCTATGTCTCTGTGGCTTACGTTTAAAGAAGTTTAAGGAATGTTACGTGGATCTAGCCCCCCACTCTCCCACTCCCCTTCTCAACTCCCTCACAAAACTCCCCTGTTAGCGCTCCTGTTCACTCCTCTGTTCGCTCCTCTGGTGGCTTAGGAGTGGGCTTTTTAAAGCCCTGGGCTTCCTGAGTAGTCCCGCCCCCTGGTTAAGGGCTGATGGAAGCTGAAGGGGGTAGGGATCAAAGCTCCATTAAGAAGCTCTCAGCCTTGCCTATCAGGCCATTTGGCTCCGCACCCACACGTTCAGCACACCGTCCCCAAACAAACAGACCACATGGTATATTTCAGTCCAGCAGCAAGCACACCACAACAAACACAAATACACACACAACAGACATCAAAACTTACCCCAAGAGTCACGTAATTGCTCCTTCACCTGGAGAAGTCTGTTGCAAAACTCCCCCGTTAGCTGCTCTGTGTCTCTCAAAAGCTTGTATCTTTTACCAACAAAAGTTGGTCCAATAAAAGATATTACCTCACCCATTTTGTTTCTCTAATTTCCAGTGCCATCAATCTGGCACTTTTCAGAACCACTAGAATACTAATAAACAAACCAGCAAGCAAAAAGCAAGAAAACCCCCAACCAAACAAAACAAATCAAAAAACCACTCAGACACTAGTACAGCTGAACTGAGTGTCTTCTGTTTTACTTTTTTTAGTTCAGAAATGAATCCAGTGAATTCTTGAAAAATTCACTATTGGAATCTGAGAGTGCTTTCATTGGTGAGTTTATGCCTCTATATTTAGCAGTATTTATGTTTATGTTCTACATGACATTTGATATAGTGGTGGTATTGTTCTCAAACAAAGTGATTATGCCTCTATTTTAAAAGTCTCAAACCAGTAGACTTTTCCAGTGGAGTTGGTAATTGTCAGCCCTAATTATATGTGTTGGGAAAGTCCTCTCTAACTTAAAAAGTGGATGTTAATGTAATCACCTACTCCTTTTTGTCCTCCTTTCTGTGCTTTGCTTTTCATCAGTGCTGTACTATATAGCTCTATTGTTACTGTAATCATTTTCAAACCTTAATGTGCCATAATAGCTTGCAGTTTTATTTCAGACATAGTGTAAGAATTCTTACTTGTCCTTCAACTACCAAAGTCTTGTTTGATTGTTTGATTGAAGTTGGAAATGGAAATGAAATGGAAACAGAACAAATAGCCTAAATCCATTCTCTGTTATCTGTACTACTAATTAAGACAAGGCATTCAGACTAAATTGATTCCCCCAACTGAAAGTTAGCATTGTCTTTTATACGAGCCACATCTCTAGCTGGACCTAAATTCCATTACATTGTCTCCAGATTCTGCAGCATTGTGATGCCACTGAATGAGAATTCTCCATAAGCTTCATTTTTATAAAGAATTGAAGTTTTAACATGAGTTAAATATTGCGGCTTATTTTGTTATCAAATTCCATTTATTTTATGCTCTCCCCACATTTTAAACTTTCAGTACATCAGATATTTGTACTGAAATTGTCCAGGTGAACCTGGATGTTTTGGCAAGTTGGTAGTGGACAATGGGACTTTTGGCACCTGGGGAGCGATGGGAGGCAATTTTGTGATTGTGGGATAAGCAAGTTATCTGGATGTTTCTGCTAAAATGATCAGCAGTGAAATACACAACAATATTGATTGATAAATATTCTTTTGTTAGATTTCATAGGACTTGTCTGCACTTAAAAAGTTCAGGCCCTGCAGCTGTGCACCACTGTAGTGCTTAAGTGAAGAACCTACCTACACTGTTAGGAGGGGCTCTTGAAGGCAATCTGCTTCCCCATCAAGCTAGTGCTATCTACTGGGGGTTAGGCTGGTTTAACTGCATCGCTCAGTGGGGTGAATTTTTCACACTCCTGAGCAATGTAGTTATAGTTGCCTAATTTTTTAGGTAGACTTGAGGTGAATAAGACTGTTCTGAGCTATTGTTTCATGCAGCTCCATTGGCTTGTGCTTGATTTATATTTGGAAGATTGATTTTCAGAACTAGGATGATTAAAATGTGTATACATGTGTATGTTTATGTGTATATTGTAAATGAGCTTAGAGTCTGTAGCACAGTTCTTTGGCAAGGGTAGGGCAAGATGACAGTTCTTCAGCAAATGCTTTATAATCATAGATAGATAGAGGTCTCCACCCATTATGCAAGAAACAGAACAATTCATTCAGCAGCTTCAGTTTAGAACTACAGGTCATCCATTCTGAACCAATGTAGTACTTAAAAAGTCACAAACTTGAAATCAGCAGGTCAAGAGCTCCTTCCGAAATTCGGGGGCGACACCTCTCGATGACGTCACTTGTTGGCGACAAGCGTCGTCAATGAGAGGCGTCCCCGCCAAAATGCCGCTGCGGCATTTCAGCGGGTGCTCTCCCAGGGGCCAGGACACGGGCACATTAAGGTGCCCGGCGCCCGCGGGCACCGCGTTGGGGACCCCTGGTCTAGTATGTGCTTCTTTAAACCCTTGATATCTATGTGTAAAAGTGAAATTATATTTTTCCTCTCTGTTTGTCATGTTCATTTGTCACATCTTGTTTCAAATTAGACTGTAAGTGCTCAGGACAAGGCCCATGTCTTCCTGGAATTTGTATACAGAACCCAGTATAACAGAGCCTGTGACCTGTTTGGGCCTTTGGGTGCTGGCCAGTATAGATGTCAGCAGGAATACTTTCTTGGGCATAAGGGTGCCTCAAATTACCCTTTCTTATCACCAAAAGGTCAAAAAGCCTGCAACATTTATTCTTTATGACATAGAGTGTAGCCTGATTTGGGGAGGGTTAGTAGGGACAGTGGAATTTATCCACTTAATTTAGTTTTATTTAATAATTAATTTTCTAATTAATTAGTAATGTTAATAATAATTGATAGATATTAATAATATGGGTATGGCTCGCCAATATGTGTGATCAGAAGATAAAGTTCGTCTTGAATCAGGCTTCACAGAATTTATACAAGGAGATTGGGGTATGTGACAGAAAAACTATACTGAGACAGAATTAGTCAAACAAGACCTTTTATTTAAAATCAATGAAACAAGAAGTAAATGTAAAATGTTAAAAGCAGTTTGAGATTACAAAGTTACAAAATATCACAGTTCTTTAAGAGATATAAATCTATAATAATACACAGTTCTAAATGCACTCTGTAGCAAATAGGATGTTGTTCACACCTTTGATAGAGGAAGTTATAAAGAAACTGGTTATGAGTTAAACCCTTTTTTAAACTAGATGTTTTAAAGTAAAACAGAAATAAGACTTATTTCATACTTACAGCTATGAAAAGACTTAATACTACGACTTAGTATTGACAGCTTTCGTAGGAGAAAGAGGCTTCGAAGCAGGTTGAGACAATAAGAATAGAAAGATGTATCGCCTGTCTAATGGAGGATTGTCACCCTTTTTATAGGGAGAAATCCTTCCTCCTATGCCCAAATTTGTCTTTCCCCCATGGAAAGGTGAGGGTACCTGTTTTCATAGGTTGACCTTTTATGTGCGTATGGATGACAGCTATTTACGTATCTTGTGGTGTACGTGTTAGATTTGTGGGCAGAAATACCCCACTCTTCACCCTAACTAGGTGAAAGGTTAGCAGACATTCAAAAAGTCCCTAGACAATTTGCGTAGGTTTGTATCCTATTATTACTTTTCTGAGTAAGGGTCTTAAAGGTTGCTTTCAGCGTCACAGAGGAAATAGGCCAGGATGTCTGGCCTAGAAGCTTCTAGGTATCTTGCATTACAGCTTATTGTAAATAATTCTATTAATCTATGCAGCCTACACACTTATCAAAAAGACATTTTATACAGACCAACAGATTAATCCTCAGGGCTACAAGAGGAAATATAGAAGTTTTATGCCTGTAAATTGTTTTATGAATCTAAGAAACCCTATTTATTCTGTATTTCCCCCTACACCCAACCTATGAGTAATCACTGCCTTTGGCTCCAGGTGAGGGGGAAGAAGGGTGTCAAGTTTTTTGTCAAATGTGAATTTCACATTAGAAAACATTCAAACTCATTGTGTTAATATATAAATATTGGAGAGCATGATATAATCTGACATGAGCAGGGGCATGCACAGGATCTAATTAGTCTTTTCCATCTCTTTGATTCTATGAGTAGACTGCACCAATCTCTCCTCACTCTCAGAGATGTTATTTATTATTTACTGATTAAGTGATGAAAGTATGCTCAGTGTTGTACCAAATGTAAATATTGAGAGTAATTGTATAGAAGACAGACATAGAAAGACAGAGAACCCAGAAAATTCTGGAACAGACATCCAAGAGGAACAATGGGGGCAAAACCTCTAGCTGGCTTCAAGACAGCTTGGTAAGTTTACGGAGGGGATGGTATGATGAGATTGCCTAAAATGGCATGTAACCTATCTGTGACAGCTAGCAGCAAATATCTCCAATGGCTGGTGATGGGACACTGGATGGGGAGGGCTCTGAGTTACTCCAGAAAATTGCTTCCCGAGCGTCTGGCTGGTGGGTCTTGTCCACATGCTCATGGTCTAACTGATTACCGTATTTGGGGTCAGGAAGGAATTTTCCCCCAAGTCATATTGGCAGAGACCATGGGGCACGGATCACTTGCAGGTTTAAACTAGTGTCACTGGTGAATTCTCTGTAAGTTGAAGTCTTTAAATCATGATTTGAGGACTTCAGTAACTCAGCCAGCAGTTAGGGATCTATTACAAAACTGAGTGGATGATGTGTTGTGGCCTGCAATGTGCAGGAGGTCAGACTAGATGATCACGATGGTCCCTTCTGACCTTAAAGTCTATGAGGATACCCTGGGAAACTCAGAGGAAGTGGTCACAGTAGGTAGCTTTTTAAAATCTAATAATGCTGATATGGAGATACTCTGTTTTTTGTCTCTAGATGGAGTATGTTCCCAAGAAGAACTTGCAATCAATCTAAAAGTCCAGCTAAGAGCAGGGAATGTGTTTAACAGGAACAGTACACTAGATTTTTACTTGTGGTGACATAGTTTCAAATATTAATCAATATGTGATATCTAGGCAGATGATCAGTGAGAGTGATTTTTGTGGTTTTGTTATAATCCCCATTTGTACATCCCAAAACCACCGTACAACAAGCAAAGGTCAGAACTAGTATGGAGGGCATACAAGTCTTTTCTCCCATTCATCTGCACTTACCATGTCCTTATAATGTTGGAGAACAAATGCCTGTCTTCTACGTCAACAAGCAAGAGAGAGGAAGATCTGCTTCCCTGTGTGCAGAAGTGGTAAGCCTCAGGAAGCAGTGTTTCAGCAATCACATCACCGTATCAACAGCCTGCCTTCTGGGGAAGCAGAATGTGCTCACAGACTGCTTCAGCAGACACTCACACTCACCCACGAATGGAAACTTCACAACATGATGCTGCACACCCCAACCAGAGATCTATTCGCTTCTCAAACAAACAGCAAATGCACCACGTATTGGTCCAGAGGAGCCCCAGGTCACTGCTGCCAGAGCAATGCACTGCTTCTTACCTGGTCAGGCCAGTTCAACTATGCCTTTTCTCCGATGCTGCTCCTGCCACAAGTTCTACACAAGATCTGACAGAACATAGCAAGGCCCCCTTCTGGCCCAGACACTTCTGCTTCCCCAGCATCCTGCGTATGTCATTTTGCCCATCAGTTATCCTCCCAATATTCCCTGGGTTCCTGACTCAATGCAATGGCAAGATCAAACACCCCAATCCATGACCACTCCACCTCAGAGCATGATATTTGGATGGGTGGGATCCCTAGAACATTCATGTTCCTCATCTGCATGAAACAGCCTCTCTAATAGCAGAAAAGACTCTGCTAGGAAATATTACCTATCTAAATAGAAATGCTTCTCATCTTGGACACAACAAAGAAGCGTCCCACCAGAGATTACAGATATTCCTCTCATCTTAGACTATATTCTATCTTCGAAGACCTTGGGTCTATCCATCAGCTCCTCATCAGTCCACTTAGCAGCGATTAGTGCATACCATTCACTTGCTCGAGGCTACTCGATTTTCACATACCTACTAAACTATGAATTCTGGAAAGACTTTCCTGCCTACTCAGAAGAATCCACCCCAATGGAACCTGAATCTCATTCTCTCAGTGCTAACAAGACCCCCCCGCCCTCCTCACCCTCCTTTGAGCCTTTAACTACTTGCTCCATGTCCCTCCTGTCCATGAAGTTCACCTTTCTTGTAGCTATTACATCAGCAAGAAGGGTTGGTGAACTGGGAACAATGACGGCAGACTCTCCATAAACTATATTCCGTAAAGATAAAGTTTCTTTGCATTATACCCCAAATTTATCTCCAAAATTATTTTGGAATTTCATCTTAACCAATACATTAACTCACTTGTGTTCTTCCCGAAACGGCATGCTTCCACAGAAGAACAAAGACTCCATTCCCTTGATGTTTAACAAGTCTTGGCCATTTACCTGTACAGAACAATATCAATCAGGAAATCTTGGAGACTGATTGTCGCCATGGCAGAGAGCATCAGAAGGCATGCCATCTCCACCAGGAGAATCTCCACATGGGTATCTGGATGCATTCTACTTTTTTATCAGCTCTCAAACCTCCCTCAACCAAAGGCTTCTCTTCAGGATGTACCCCTCCTGGACATCTGCATAGTGGCCATGTGGATTCATAGATTCTAGGACAGGAAGGGACTTCAAGAGGTCATCAAGTCCAGTCCCCTGCCCTCATGGCAGGACCAAACACTGTCTAGACCATTCCTGATAGACATTTATCTAACCTACTCTTAAATATCTCCAGAGATGGAGATTCCACAACCTCCCTAGGCAATTTATTCCAGTATTTAACCACCCTGACAGTTAGGAACTTTTTCCTAATGTCCAACCTAAACCTCTCTTGCTGCAGCTTAAGCCCATTGCTTCTTGTTCTATCCTTAGAGGCTAAAATGAACAAGTTTTCTCCCTCCTCCTTATGACACCCTTTTAGATACGTGAAAACTGATATCATGTCCCCTCTCAGTCTTCCCTTTTCCAAACCCAATTATTTCAGCCTTCCTTCATAGGTCATGTTCTCTAGACCTTTAACCATTCTTGTTGCTCTTCTCTGGATCCTCTCCAATTTCTCCACATCTTTCTTGAAATGCGGTGCCCAGAACTGGACACAATACTCCAGTTGAGGCCTAACCAGTGCAGAATAGAGCGGAAGAATGACTTCTCATGTCTTGCTCACAACACACCTGTTAATGTATCCCAGAATCATGTTTGCTTTTTTTGCAGCAGCATCACACTGTTGACTCATATTTAGCTTGTGGTCCACTATAACCCCTAGATCTCTTTCTGCTGTACTCCTTCCTAGACAGTCTCTTCCCATTCTGTATGTGTGAAACTGATTGTTCCTTCCTAAGTGGAGCACTTTGCATTTGTCTTTATTAAACTTCACCCGGTTTACCTCAGACCATTTCTCCAAGTTGTCCAGATCATTTTGAATTATGACCCTATCCTCCAAAGCAGTTGCAATCCCTCCCAGTTTGGTATGATCTGCTAACGTAACAAGTGTACTTTCTATGCCAATATCTAAGTCGTTGATGAAGATACTGAACAGAGCCGGTCCCAAAACAGACCCCTGTGGAACCCCACTAGTTATACCTTTCAAGCAGGATTGGGAACCATTAATAACTACTCTCTGAGTATGGTTATCCAGCCAGTTATGCACCCACCTTATAGTAGCCCCATCTAAGTTGTATTTGCCTAGTTTATTGATAAGAATATCATGCAAGACCGTATCAAATGCCTTACTAAAGTCTAGAAATACCACATCCACCGCTTCTCCCTTATCCACAAGACTCGTTATCCTATCAAAGAAGCTATCAGATTGGTTTGACATGATTTGTTCTTTACAAATCCATGCTGGCTATTCCCTATCACCGTACCACCTTCCAAGTGTTTGCAGATGATTTCCTTAATTACTTGCTCCATTATCTTCCCTGGCACAGAAGTTAAACTAACTGGTCTGTAGTTTCCTGGATTGTTTTTATTTCCTTTTTTATAGATGGGCACTATATTTGCCCTTTTCCAGTCTTCTGGAATCTCTCCCGTCTCCCATGATTTTCCAAAGATAATAGCTAGAGGCTCAGATACCTCCTCTATTAGCTCCTTGAGTATTCTAGGATGCATTTCATCAGGCCCTGGTGACTTGCAGGCATCTAACTTTCCTAAGTGATTTTTAACTTGTTCTTTTTTTATTTTATCTTCTAAACCTACCCCCTTCCCATAAGCATTCACTATGTTAGGCATTCCTTCAGACTTCTCAGTGAAGACCGAAACAAAGAAGTCATTAAGCATCTCTGCCATTTCCAAGTTTCCTGTTACTGTTTCTCCCTCCTCACTGAGCAGTAGGCCTACCTTGTCCTTGGTCTTCCTCTTGCTTCTAATCTTTGTGCCTTTGCCTTTCTAATCTTGCCCCTGCATTCCTGTGTTGTTTGCCTATATTCATCCTTTGTAATTTGTTCTAGTTTCCATTTTTTATATGACTCCTTTTTATTTTTTAGATCATGCAAGATCTCGTGGTTAAGCCAATGTGGTCTTTTGCCACATTTTCTATCTTTCCTACCCAGCGGAATAGCTTGCTTTTGGACCCTTAATAGTGTCCCTTTGAAAAACTGCCAACTCTTCTCAGTTATTTTTCTCCTCAGTCTTGATTCCCAGGGGACCTGACCTATCAGCTGTCTGAGCTTACCAAAATCCACTTTCCTGAAATCCATTGTCTCTATTTTGCTGTCCTCCCTTCTACCCTTCCTTAGAATTGCAAACTCTATGATTTCATGATCACTTTCACCCAAGCTGCCTTCCACTTTCAAATTCTCAACGCGTTCCTCCCTATTTGTTAAAATCAAATCTAGAACAGCTTCCCCCCTAGTAGCTTTTTCAACCTTCTGAAATAAAAAGTTGTCTGCAGTGCAGTCCAAGAACTTATTGGATAGTCTGTGCCCCGCTGTGTTATTTTCCCAACATATATCTGGGTATGTTCTGTTCACACGTTGGCGAGGTATTATGCCCTGAGACATGACTCTGCTGCTGATGCCGCCTTCAGGTCAGCGGTTCTCTGCTCCAGCCTACCATCCATATCCTTGCACCCTCCTCCTACTTAGGTACTGTTTGTCAATCACCCATAGTGCAATGCAATAGGGACCATCACTCAAAGAAGAAAAGGAGATTGCTTACCTGTAACTGGAGGTTCTTCGAAATGTGTGGTCCCTATCTGTATTCCACTAACTGCCCTCCTTCCCCTCTGCTTCGGATCTTCTCTGATTCCTGGTGGACAAGGAACTGGAGAGGCAGTCGATCTGCCCCACCGTTTATCACCTTGCTCAGAGGCACAAGGTGAGCCAGGGCACACGCACACACCAATGGACACTACTTTCCATTTCTCTGGCTCCAGGCTTATGGTGTGCATGCGTAATCCCACTGTGGAATACAGATAAGGACTATGCAGGTTAGTAACCTCCAAGAGGTTAGTAACCTCCTCTTTCAGAGCCAAAGATGTTTAAAGTAACAGGTTGTGATAAGTAGCAGAGGTGAAATAAATGCTTCTATTCTCAGTTCTTCTGTTAAGCATGTGATTTTATCACAATATACTATGGAAATATTTCAGAAACTAAGAACAATGGTATTGTTATGTATCGTCACCAAGAATACTGGTGTTTTTAAGGTTGACTTTTAAATGATATTTTTAGGTAGAGAGACAAGGTATATGAGGTAATATCTTCATCTATTAGACTAACTTTTGTTGGTGAAAGAGACAAACATCAAGCTTACACAGAGCTCTTCTGGCTTTTATTTAAGACTTAAGTTAGCTGGCTAAGTATTATGAAATCAAAAAGTAATGCAAAACATTCACAACTTATTTGTTCCAGTTCTTCTTTCCATGTTGTTTGAAAGTATGTTACAAAAGGTCGTGAGAACTTCAGGTATACCTGCGACACAGTAGTGTCTCTTTTGACATAGTATCAGAGGGGTAGCCGTGTTAGTCTGGATCTGTAAAAAGCAACAAAGAGTTCTGTGGCACCTGATGAAGTGGGTATTTACCCACGAAAGCTTATGCTCCAACACATCTGTTAGTCTATAAGGTGCTACAAGGCTCTTTGTTGCCTTTGACATAGTGTCATCTCCTAGGCCAGGACAAAGATGCCCCTCCTATGACTTCTTTTATACATTGTTACCAACCAGTTACATATTACATTCCAGATATTGTTACAACCTTGTACCCTATAGTTTGAACAAAACATTTTCATCTGTACCTTTACGAGGGGTCTGTGTGTTCTTGTACCGTCTTTTCTGATCAAGAATGTGCTTAGTTGGTTAGGTGATACTTAGATGTTACACTTCTGACAAGGCCTATTTTGGTTCACCGCCTTTGGTTCATACTGTTAGCCATGCGTAGCGCTCTAGCAAGGCCTACACCAGATACCAAACTTATGTTGTTGGGCATAAAAGGTGCAAACAGGAGCCTGAAATAGGCAGTGGAGACAAGTTTCATACACTGTGTGTGTTTCACAACAAAGGAGGGATTGAAAATCGTTGTTAAAGGAAGACAGGATCATCATGAGAAAGACATGAAGGACATAAACACCACTTGAGGGTACATCTATACTAGTCAGAGGATACACATTTGTAACTTGATCCTGTTTGAATAGTTTTGGGGGGCTTGTTAATGTAAGTGGGACTTAACATATTATTATGTAATCAGGCTAATAACTCAGATATGATCAAGAAGCCTGATTACAGAATGTTGTTAAGGAACACAATCACCCATAGATCTCCCTAATAAACAGAAATACCAAAAGCGCCAACTGGCAGAGGGCATAAGAGGCGTACAGGGGTTTACAGGGATCCCCTGGGTCTGATGTCTGCATAATAGTGAGCCAAAGGATGTCATGTGAAGTCTCTACTAACAGCCAGTAACACATTGGTCATTTTAATCATTGAAAGATGTCTGTATGGATGATATTTAAATAGTTTTCAACATAGACAGATAACTATGTTCTTCAGGTATGTGAGTTAAGACGGGTTACCAGAGGGTGATATAAACAGGTTCTGTTTAGTCAGGGGGTAGTAGATGCTTATCTCTCTGGTTAGTCAAAATGTATTTTGTGGCTTACAGTTTAAGACTTTTTACATTACTGAGCCTGATGCTAATGAAGAGATTGTGAATTCACATAAGAGAAGATCTTCAGGAAAAAACAAACACAGCAGGGGGCATCATGTTTGATTAAAGACAATGGATTTTGGGGGTATAACTTGTGGGTACTGAGGAACACCTGGAATTGTTCACTTAGGAGAGGAACTGTCAGTGTGTTCTGTCTTGCAAAAGGAGGATCACAGCCACCCTGGCTGGAAAACACTGCTAAGACTTTAGGTGAGCTAAACTTTATTAGACAAGACAGCATGTTGTTAATTAAGTCCAGTGCTTGATTTCAGTGTAAATGTAAGTGTTGTGGGTTAAATGGAGCGGTGATCTGAAGGGAAGCTGGTAAGCTGGTGTGTATTGTTCTTTTGGAAGCAACTCATTGCTCCAGGAGGATACTTGGAGAGCTCAAGGGTTGGAGTGTGCCTATCACTGACCTGTAGAGAGAGAGGAGGGCCTGCTTAAGCCTGGAAGGGAATGCTTGTGTTGCCCGTGGCGAACAGAATTGGGGAGCTGCCGTCTGACAGGTACAACAAGGCTTCCTCATTCTAAGGGCAGCTAGTAGGGAGGAGCCTTGCTGGGTACTCTGAGAAGTATCACACATACCCATTACATACAAGTCATTGTTATGCAGTATCACTAAGCTTAGTGGTTCCCCATGGGATGTCCTGATGAAAGGTATTTCTTCCTTTAGTGTATCTGTGTCAAGTTGTGTGTGCTATATTAGCACTGCTTGTTTAACAACTAAATGTAATCAGACTTATCACAGTGGTGATTTGATTTTCTTGAGAGATTTGTTCACTTTCCTTTTTCCAGGCACTAATGGGGAAACCTTTCCAGCTTTCGAAGAAGTTAATTTATCTTCACAGCCACCGCCATCTGCAAGGGAGAGGAGACGAATAAAGAAGAAAGCAATGGAGTTTACTGTATGTATGAAATGTTCCTTCCCGCACCCCTCCACCTCTCTTTTGCATTTGATGGAGAAATCTCGGGGGTTTCTGAGAAGAGAGACTAATACGAGTAGTGGTATGGAAAAACTGTTGTATAGAGAGATTGAGAAGATTGGGGTAGTTTACTTTACAAAGGAAACTAATAAGAGGGGACATGATAAAAGTATATAAAATAATGATTGGTACAGTATAGAGAAGATAGATTAGGAGCTTCTCTTTTCTCTTTTTTATAACACAAGAACAAAGGAACAATCAGTGAAATCAAAAGGTGACAACTGAAATCTCATGAAAGGAAATCTTTTTTTTTTTAAACATGATATGTAGTTAAACTGGAACTCATTACTACAGGATATCATTGAGACCAAAACCTTAGCAAGATTCAAAAAGGAATTAGACATTTATATCTACAGTTATAGTAGCTAATGCGTGGAAGAGATATTAAACCTCTTTTTTCATGGCAAATTAATTTCTAACTGTTAGGAATTGGAAGGAGATTTGCCTATTGTGGAGTGTCTTGCATCTTCCTCTGAAACATTGGTATTGGCCACAGTCAGAGAGAATACAGTAGACTAGATGACAATTACTGTGTTTCCTATTTCAATAGGTGACATATTATATGGCTGTAGATTATGTGTATATACATAATATAAATGGGTTGTATACCTAGTGGCCATTCGGCAGGAGCGTCATATTTACTGAAATCTTCCCATGTTTTCTAAATCTGCAGGATGATGTCCCTTTTAGCAAGTCACCGGCGCCACAGCCTGACAGCTTCTCTTTGCACTCAAGCTCCAGTCTCAATGTTGATCAGCTGAAAGCCAGGAATGAAGAACGATTGCGAAGACTGAATGAGTTGCAGAAGAAATCTGTTAACCTAGGTATGACTTTGTTGGATGTTAAAGATAAAGAAACAGATATTAACAGACAAACTACTTGTAGACTAAACAAGAAGAAATTGGCTAAAACAGACAAATTAGATTATTTTGACATAATTTAATACTCTACATCACTGGTTTGCTGGAAAATCAGTTGATAAAAAAGGTTTGAATGGAAGTTTGTTGCAAGTTTTGAGAGGTCAGGGATATAATAAGGAAAATGAAAGGTTATGTGATACCAACTCAAGACTTGTGTTGTGACTAGGATAGTGGTATACAACCTAATATCTGATGCATCTGTGAAAAGAACTAAAACCCTTCAATAAAACCCATAATGCAGCTGGGCAATTGAACCATGAATATGGAAGCTATATTCTTTTTTACCTCCTGTGGAGATCAGCACATGCTATGAAGCATTATGTTTCAGTACTCCACTTTTGGCACATGTAACTACAGATTATGTTGGTGATAAAATTCTCAAATAGCAGTACTGAACTCTGAGCTGCTGTCACAAAGAATTCCACAGGCTGACTTTATGGAGAAGCATTTCCTTTTTGTTCTGAAAGTGTCTGGTTTTGATTACATGTACTGATTTGTCCCCCAGTCAGTACTTTGGGACATACTCAGTTGTGCTGAAAATACTCTTTGGCATAAGTCTCAAATCTCATCTTCGAGTATAACTAATCAACATCCTGTCTATGCAGTTTTAAAACCAGTGTTTTTTTTATTTGACCGCCATTATTCAGAAGGCATCACAAAATGCTTTACAAACTGTATGTATTTGATTTTGTAGCAAATGGCACTTTTACAACCAGAGTTGTTCCTGTCATCACTGGCTCGCTGTAATTTTCATCCAGTAGAGCAACAGTGGTGAAAAACCCAACATGCTTGACTTTCTTTGTGCTTTTACTCTGCCTTCTATTCATTTCTGTCTTCTTTGCAGTTAAACTCTCTTTTGAAACCCTCCTTACGCCATACAATTCAAATATATCTTCACCATATTCAGTCCTCTCCTGTCTATCTACCCAACTTCTTTTCTTGTTCAATCACACTCCTCATGGTTTCACTTAGTATTGTGTGAACAAAGTTGCTATTAATTATATATAACTTGGTTGGTCTTCCTTTTTTTGAGCCAGTCTCAACGTTTTCTTCCTTTGCTACTTAGTCCTGCTTTGAGCAGGGGGTTGGACTAGATGACCTCCTGAGGTCCCTTCCAACCCTGAGATTCTATGATTCTATGATACTTTGACTGCCATATCTCTGAATGAGGGTCTTCCTTCTTACTATCCATTTATATAACTAGTAGTATTTTACTAGATTAAAAAGTTGGATTTTACAATGGCATTTAGTGTAATCTAAGCATAGCCTATCTGTCTTTTAGTGATTGTCCACGTGGATTCCATTCTTGGTGCCCATGAGACTTATGCATGCGAGATCGGATTCTTTTGGCCAGCATTGTCTTTGTGACCCCCTCCCCACTCCAGGTCATAAAGGATGGAGACAGTTCAGCCATCCCTTGGCTCCTTCTTTCCCCCTATGGCAGCAAGATGGAACCCTTGCAGTGTCCACCTGCTTTCCTAGCAATAAACACTGTCCTGTTACTGAATTGTTATTTATGAGTAAACTGGTGTTAGTTGATAATGTAGATCAGGGATTCTCAAACTGTAATATGCATACACTTGAGAGTACGTGAGACATCTCTGGGACTATGGGGGAGAAATTGTGTAATGGTGGTTTTTATTTATTAATTATTTTATTGATTGCATTTTCATAATAGGCTACTCAGATGAAGCTTTCAAACTCTGTGGGAATTAGTTATATAAAATACAGTAGTTAGTTTACTTCAAGATGTACCAGTGAGAACAGATACCTAGAGACTGTCACATACAGAGCCCTCACCTCCAATCACTGTACAGCGCGTGTTCAGTTGCCCAGCAACTGTCCAGTCTAACTGAGCTCAAAATTAGGGGGAGATTTTTTGGTTGTATATTTCACACTACAACTATATCTGTATGTAACAGTGAAATACGGACAGATGGCTAATGACAGGTAGTGTTAAGAATAACACATAAATTATCAGCAATGAGAAGGGCAGGGGTATGTGGGCAGCTGGTAGATCTGGAAGGGAGACACAATAAGAAAAGTTTGTAAACCTCTGGTATAAATAATTAGTTTTATTTTGCCCATTGGCATTAAAAGAAAGCCTTTTTATCAGTTAATATGCCTGAAACCTCTACCAATGCCATCCTCTACTCAAGTAGAGGGGATATTAGCATGCTCATACACCTGAAGGGATTGCCTTACCTCTAATCCTCCCTGTTGGTGCACAATAGGGACTTCTCTCTCATGCATCCTCCTTCTCCTCCATGGGGAGCCCAATGGGAATCTGGGAAGGACTCTAGGGACTGCTCTCTCAGGAGGAAAAGACATGGATCTCATAGAAGACGGGCCTCCTGGAATCTTCCTCTGTGTCCAGCAGTCCATTACCCATATGTCTATCAGCCTGAGCCTATTGGGGGCCCTGGGATGCAACCTCATTCACATAACCCTGTGTCTACCGCCCCCCACTTCCAGAGCTAGATCCCCTTTTCCCAAGAGCCCAGTATAGACTTTTCTAGCCAGTCAAGTATTGCAGTCTGAGATATTAGAGAGGTAGGATTGGAGAATGACACAGATCAAACAGCTGAGGGAGAAGAACTAATCCTGGCTGCAATTTCCTCATCTTTTCTCAATTAAGCAGTAAACCCTTTGATGTCTGCTCCAGTTTACAGTTTTAAGGCACTCCAAGACCTCATTAAATGTATGGCTGAGGCTCTCAACATACTATGGAAGATGGTTCAAGAGAAATCACAACTTGCTGGACATTCTGCACCATTCCTTGCCTGGTAGACCCTTATTTATACACATGATGAGCCTGTTAGTGTTACAACCTGCAAAAGATCTATGGCAGATCTCATCCAAGTATGCAGACTGAAGGTACCAAGTCCCTTCTAATGGATTTGAGTATTTCTGCTCTCACTCAGTGCTAGGATCTCTGGTTGTAGATGCTGTCCAGGAGAAGTCCAAACAAGGATCTCTCAAGCCAACAACTAGTGAGAAGGACCCTGAAAAGTTGGTCTTATTTGGATGTAAAATCTACTTATCACCCAGCCTTCAAATGAGAGTAGCTAATAATGAAGTACTTCTCACAAAGTACAGTTACTTCCACCGGGACAAGCTGTCTCAATTTACAAGCAGGTTTCCTATGGAATATAAGGAAGAGTTAGAATCTATAATGACCAAAAGGCAGCTGGTGGCTTGCATTTCCCTACATGCAACTCTAGATGCATCCGATACAGTGGCACACATTGTGGCCACATCTGTGGTGATGAGAAGATAGTCCTGACTACAAGCATTTGGGTTACCCAGAGTGGTTTCAACCACTTGAAGCTCAGCCAAAGATATCAGTAAGAACATGCCTCAGACTTCTGGGACACGTGGCCTCATGCACCTACTTAATGTGGTTTGCCAGACTTCACCTACCCTCCATTCCAGGGTGGTTGAAATCAGCGTATCTGCTCATGAGGCACCAAATGAACATGGTGGTCATGGTCCCTTAAAGCAGCCTCTCCTTGTTAAACTGGTGGAAAGACCCTTTTCTGCGTCTCGACCTACCAAAATTGGTGACAGATACCTCCAAACAGGTTGGGAGAGCTCATTGACATAATCTTTAAACTCAGGGTGTGTGTTTCCTTCAGGAATCTCACCTATACATAAATGCCTAGAGTGGAGAGCCATCCATCTGGAGGTATAAAACATTTCTGCTTTTACTCCATGGTCCACAGTCCAGGTGCAGACAGACAGACACCACATTTATGCATTTTATCAGTAGACAGAGAGGAGCCAGGTCATCTCTGCTCTGTCAAGAAGCTGTTTGACTTTGGAATTGGTATATTCATCTCCAGATCATACCACTGGCCCTGCATCTGCCAGTCATTCAGAACTCTAGCCATTTACTTCAGTAGACAGTTTAGATAGCCACGAGGTGTTGATCAAGGATGCAGTGTTGCAGAACATTTTTCTCAGGTGGGGTTATCCATCAGTAGAGCTACTTTCCACAGACCAGAACAAGAAATGTCAAGTGTTCTGCTCCAGAGGGGCCCCAGTCCTGGCTCCCTGTCAGATGCCTTTCTCATCCCCTGGATACCAGGACTGATACATGCCTTTCCCCTGATTCCCATGCTACTGAGGAAACTGAAAGATCTGCAGTATTGGCCAGACAGTTTGGAATTCAGGTCTGGTGAACCTCTCAACGTAAGCCCCAAACACTGTATGTCAGACAGAGCAGGCAGTCTTGCAGACCAATGGTCAGATCCTGCACCTGGACCCCAATCTGTTACATCTGGCAGCCTGGATGCCAGCTGGGTGACATCCACCAAAAGCTGTTCCAAAATTCTACCCCGAAGCAGGAAAGCCTTAAACTAGACTTTAAAAAGCTAAGGAGAAGTTTTTTGTTTAGGCATCTCAACATCAACTCTCTCCTTTTGACATCACCCATTTCAGCATGTACTAGCCCTTAAGCAGTCTGGAGTTTCTGTCAGCTCCATAAGGGTACATCTAGCAGCAGTATATGCATATTACTCTCCGATACAGGGTCATTCTGTATGTTCCAACCCTATAGTGATAGGGTTCCCTAGGGTACATTAACAGGGTTGATTGGCTCCCTCCTTGTTTTGAGCCGTTAGTATCCTGTTCCCTATATCACTTTCCGTGAAGATTGCTGTTTTAGTAGCTATTACATCAGCTCAGAGGGTAGAGGATATTCACACATTCACGATGGGTACCCCTTATGCAGTGTCTCCTAAGGATAGGGTTACTCTTGTGTCTAATCCCAAGTTCCTGACTGGAGTTGTTTGAGTTCCAAATTAACCAATTTATTCATCATCTGGTTTTCTTCCTCAAGTCTCACTCAACCCTGGGGAAAGGAAAACTTTATACACTTAAGTAATACGGCCATTGTCAAACTATCTTAACAAGATTAAATTGTTCAGGAACACACCTAGACTGTTTATTGCCTTTGCTGAAAGGATTACGGTTGAGGTATTTTCCTCAGAGACATTATGAAAATGTATCTCCAACTATGTAAGAGCAGGATATGAGTTACCGGTATTTATTTTAGAACCACCTGCCCACTTTAGAGCTCATACCACTAGAGCTAAGACAGCCTCTGCCACCTGTTTGAAGAATGTCTCTATTTCTGAAATCTGTAGGGCAGCTGTGTGGAGCATGGTCCACACCTTTTCAAGATACAACTTTTTGGTAGAGGCTTCCAGCTTGGATGCCCACTTTGGTAGAGATGTCCTGCAGCCATTGTTTAAGTAGGACTCCTACTTCCAAGCAAACAGGTAACCACAGTTACAGTAAGGTAAGTTATCATTCCTTTTGCAGTTAGCACATCAGTTCTTTCCTTGTTAAGGAGATATAATGGATCACTTCATTTCCCTGGAGATGCAGCCAAGTCTAGGGTGGGTAGTAACAATGTTTTCTTCAAAGTAAAACTTTTTGATTCCATGTAACAATTAGAAATAACAGATACAAGAAGAAAATTTGCTAAAGAAGGGCTATCAATTGATATTTGTTATTAATTAACAAAAATGAGTAACTGTATAAGCTTTACTGCTGGAGTGTTTTTCCTGGGAATTTAATACAGAGTAATCAGATATCGAAATCCTTTCCCCAAACTTCTGTATTTTTTCTTAATAGGTTAGTTTTTTCATCACCAGTTTCTGGACTCAATTATTTTGACCATCACTTTTATAAAGTGATGGTCAGGGTGAGTAAGTGACCAGACTTGGTCTTTTTCTTTCAAAATATATTTATCTATAGAAACAGATATCTTTGGAGCCTCCAGGGGGCCCTGATTTTTTTAAGTAAGAAACTTTGTTTCCCCTCCTGAGATTTTCTTAGATCCTCAGTACAGGATGGCCACTGTGAAAGAGAGGCGCAGTGCCTGTGCTGCCTCTCCCACTCGATGCCATCATCACTTCCTCCGGCTTTGGATTGGGTGGAGCCTGTGTGATGTACCAACAGGGTCCTTTCTGAGAAGTCCCAACCTGAAGCAAAGGAGAAGTCTAGGCCTGAAGAGTCAGAGGTCTGTGCTCTCCCCTCCTTTCAGAAGTAGGAGGGAGTTTCAAGATCAAAGGTGGAAGGCTTAATTGTAGCCAGATTACTGAGGTGCCCTGCAGCACACAGCCTCCCTCTCTCTTTGTAGGCCTGGATATAAGTAACTTGACATAAGTTACTTGCCTCATTTCTTAGTGGGCATGACTGAGAA
Organism: Mauremys mutica; assembly: GCF_020497125.1. Classification (NCBI taxonomy): domain Eukaryota; kingdom Metazoa; phylum Chordata; order Testudines; family Geoemydidae; genus Mauremys; species Mauremys mutica. Next base: position 63,024,296 of record NC_059073.1, on the reverse strand, counting down.
GATAAATGGATCAGTAGGCTAGAGACAAGATGTCTTTACTGGCTAAGATACAGGAACACGCAGGTACCATTTAGAATAAACAAGATACACCTGGAATGTAAGATGAGGTAAAGAGTACGTGTGCCTGCACATTGTGTGGCCAGAGCATGCTGCACAGGGATTGGTTCCTGCAAAGCAACCAAACCAATCCAGAAGCGTATGATGCAATGTATAGTTAAGGATGTATATGTTGTTAGTCTTGATAAAGATGCTAAGGTAAAGTGCTTCTGTGTAACTTTATAGTGTGGTATGCTCTATACCCACCCCGTATACTTGAGTCTGATCAACTCAATGTAGCTTTGCTCTATACCAAATAAAAGGAAAAGACGGTTACTCACCATAGTAACTGTTGTTCTTCGAGATGTGTTGCTCCTATCCATTCCAGTTAGGTGTGCGCGCCGTGCGTGCACGGCATCTCGGAACTTTTTTACCCTAGCAACACCGGCGGGCCGGCTGGGCGCCCCCTGGAGTGGCGCCACTATGGCGCTGAATATATACCCCAGCCGGCCCATCCGCTCCTCAGTTCCTTCTTGCCGGCTACTCCGACAGTGGGGAAGGAGGGCGGGTCTGGAATGGATAGGAGCAACACATCTCAAAGAACAACAGTTACTACGGTGAGTAACCGTCTTTTCTTCTTCGAGTGATTGCTCCTATGCATTCCAGTTAGGTGATTCCCAAGCCTTACCTAGGCGGTGGGGTCGGAGTGAGACGTGGCGGAGTGTAAAACCGCTGAGCCGAAGGCTGCGTCATCTCGAGACTGTTGCACCAACGCGTAGTGGGTAGCGAAGGTGTGGACTGAAGACCAGGTGGCCGCTCGACAGATGTCCTGGATCGGAACGTGGGCCAGGAAGGCAGCCGACGAGGCGTGCGCCCTCGTCGAGTGTGCGGTGAGGCGGCATGGCGGCACGCGAGCAAGCTCGTAGCAGGTCCGGATACACGCGGTGACCCAAGAGGAAATCCGCTGGGAGGATATCGGCTCGCCCTTCATGCGGTCAGCAACCGCTACAAACAGCTGGGGCGAACGCTGGAATGGTTTAGTTCGCTCGATGTAGAAAACGAGCGCCCTGCGGACGTCGAGGGTGTGCAGCTGTTGCTCCCGAGGCGAGGCATGCGGCTTCGGGAAGAACACCGGGAGGAAAATCTCCTGGTTGAGGTGGAAGGCTGACACCACCTTTGGGAGGAAGGCCGGATGTGGTCGAAGCTGCACCTTGTCCCCGTGGAAGACGGTGTATGGCGGACCAACCGTCAGAGTGCGGAGCTCAGAAACTCGTCTCGCTGATGTAATGGCGACAAGGAAGGCCGTCTTCCAGGAGAGGTAGAGCAGGGAGCATGTGGCCAAGGGCTCGAAGGGGGGACCCATCAGCTTGGCCAGCACGAGGTTCAAATCCCAGGTCGGAGCAGGGCGCCGGACCGGCGGGTATAAGTGGTCCAGGCCTTTAAGGAAGCGGGAAACCATCTGGTTGGAGAAGATGGACCGACCTTCCAGCGATGGACGAAAGGCGGACACTGCTGCCAGGTGAACCCTCAGGGAGGAGACCGCAAGACCTTGCTCCTTAAGGTACCAGAGGTAGTCCAGGATAGTAGGGACCGGGACTACGAAGGGATTGAGGCCTCGTTGGTCACACCAGAGCGCGAACCTCTTCCATTTCGCCAGATAGGTGGAGCGAGTGGAAGGCTTTCTGCTCTCTAGCAGGACTTGCTGTACTGCCGCCGAGCAGTCCCTCTCTGCGTGGGTCAACCACTCAGGTACCAAGCTGTAAGATGGAGGGACTGCAGGCTCGGATGGCGGAGCCTGCCGAAGTCCTGGGTGATGAGGTCCGGCCACAACGGAAGGGGGATGGGATCCCGAACGGAGAGCTCGAGCAGCAGGGAGTACCAATGCTGCCTCGGCCAGGCCGGAGCTACGAGAATGACGGTGGCTCTGTCCCTCCGCAGCTTCTGAAGCACTCGGTGAACGAGGGGGAACGGAGGGAAGGCATAGAGTAGGCGATCCTTCCAGGAATACAGGAAGGCATCCGACAGGGAGCCCGGCGAGTGACCCCGGAACGAGCAAAACAGGTGACACTTCCTGTTCTCCTTGGACGCGAATAGGTCTACTTGGGGAAACCCCCACCTCTGGAAGATCGTGCGTACGACATCTAGACGGAGGGACCACTCGTGGGAGAGGAACGACCTGCTGAGATGGTCGGCCAGCGTGTTCTGCACTCCCGGAAGAAAGGACGCTTCCAGGTGAATGGAGTGGGTCACGCAGAAGTCTCACAGGAGCATCGCTTCCTTGCAGAGGAGGGAGGAGCGGGCTCCGCCCTGCTTGTTCACGTAGAACATTGCTGTTGTATTGTCCGTGAACACTGTCACACAGCGACCTTGCAGGTGGGTGCAGAAGGTGCGACAGGCCAGACGGATCGCTCGCAGTTCGTGTACATTGATGTGGAGAGCGAGCTCCTGCGACGACCACAGACCTTGGGTGTGAAGGTCGCCCAGGTGAGCCCCCCAACCGAGCGCTGAGGCATCTGTGGTCAGCGTGGCGGACGGGCGAGGCGGATGGAACGGGACTCCCGCACAGACGACCTGCGGGTCTAGCCACCAGTCGAGGGTCGGCCTGGAGACTGTGACCACCATATCGATGGGATCGCGATTTGGTCGGTACACCGACGCGAGCCAAGACTGGAACGGGCGGAGGTGGAGCCGCGCGTACGCGGTGACATACGTGCATGATGCCATGTGGCCTAGGAGGCGGAGGCAGGAGCGCACCGTCGTGGTCGGGAAGGAGACGAGGTCCCAGATGATGGAGACCATGGTCTGATGTCGAGATTGTGGCAGGCAGGCTCGGGCTATCACGGAGTCGAGGACCGCTCCAATGAACTCCACCCACTGTGACGGAACCAAAGTGGACTTCTCGGCGTTGATGAGAAGCCCGAGCCGTTGGAAGAGGGACAGAATGTCTGTCAACTGGCCCATCACCAGCTGTTGAGACTGACCGCGAACCAGCCAGTCGTCGAGATACGGGTAGACATGTATCCGACGACGGCGGAGGGCTGCGGCAACCACTGCCATGCATTTGGTGAACACCCTCGGTGCGGTGGAGAGCCCAAACGGCAACACGGTGAACTGGTAGTGGGCGTTGTTGACGACAAACCGGAGGTAACGTCGGTGAGGAGGATAAATCGCGACATGGAAGTAGGCGTCCTTCATGTCGAGGGCGGCAAACCAGTCTCCCAGATCCAGGGAGGGAATGATGGTCCCCAAGGTAACCATGCGAAACTTGGGTTTGAGCAGGAACTTGTTCAGCTCGCGAAGGTCCAGGATAGGACGTAGCCCCCCTTTCGCTTTGGGGATGAGAAAATAACGGGAGTAGAATCCCCTGCCCCGCCTGTCTTGAGGCACTGCCTCTATGGCACCCACGCTCAACAGAGTCTGGACCTCCTGTAAGAGGAATTGCTCGTGAGAGGGGTCCCTGAAGAGGGACCGGGAGGGTGGGTGGGAAGGCGGGGGTGAAACAAATTGAAGGCGGTATCCCGACTGGACTGTCTGAAGCACCCAGCTGTCTGTTGTTAATTGGGACCACGCCGAAAAGAAATGGGAAAGGCGGTTGTAAAATAAAGAGGAAGGATCCGGTAGGGAGAGTGATGGGCCGTCCTCGAGCGTCCCATCAAAAGGCCTGCTTGGCCCCCTGAGGAGCCTTGGAAGAGGCCTGGCCCTGGCTACGCCGATTGCCGGAAGGACGACGGCGATTTTGAGCCGGTCGCCGGCTATTGTACGGGCGATAGCGTTGCTGGTAGAAGGGCCGGGAGGGTTGCTGCCGGAAGGACCTGCGTTGTGTCGCCGGCGTGTGCATCCCTAGGGTGCGGATGGCAACGCGACCGTCCTTTAGGGTCTGGATCCGTGAATCTGTCTTTTCGGAAAAAAGACCCTGCGTGTCGAAGGGCAGGTCCTGCAGTGTATATTGCACCTCCGGTGGCAGGGTGGAGGACTGCAGCCAGGCGATGCGCCGCATCGACACGCCGGAGGCTAAGGTCCGAGCTCCGGAGTCCGCAGCGTCAAGGGCTGCCGTGATGGAGGACCTAGATGATCTCCTCCCCTCCTCTAACATTGCCGTGAACTCCTGGCGGGAGGCTGACGGCAGGAGCTCCGTGAACTTCGCCAGGGACGTTAGGATATCAAAGACGTATCTGGCTAGGAGGACCATCTGGTTAGCAATACGCATCTGTAGGCCACCCGCCGAGTAGACCTTGCGGCCTAGCAGGTCCATGTGCCGGGCGTCCTTGGACTTCGGCGCAGGGGCAGGTTGACCGTGCCTCTCGCGGTCATTAACCGATTGCACCACCAAGGAGTCCGGGGTCGGGTGGGTATAAAGGTACTCATAGCCTGTAGGGGGAACTGAGTATTTACGCTCGACCCCTCGGGCCGTGGGAGGGATGGAAGCGGGTGTTTGCCAAAGCGTGGTGGCGTTCTTTTGGATTGTTTTCACAAAGGGCAACGCCACTCGCACGGGAGCGTCCGCACCAACCACGTTGGTAATAGGGTCCTCGTCCTCTTGGACCTCCGCTACTGGGAGATCCATGGCCGTCGCCACCCGGCGAAGCAGGTCCTGGTGGGCCTTCAGGTCAATGGGCGGCGGCTCCTTGGTCGAAGCACCGGCCACCGCCTCGTCCGGGGAGGACGATGAGGACAAGCCCTGCACGACGGCCTCCTCCGCAGGGGCTGCTGACTGCGCCTTGGCTGGGTCGTGCTGCACGGAGGACCGGCGGTCCGGCGGAACGGAGGGCTCACGTCGAGGCGAAGGGGCCGCCTGGCTAACCGTTGCCTCGGGGGCCCTGCGCTCGGAGGCCGAGTCTCTCGGGGGAAACGGTACCCCCTGCGCTTCATACTGGGCCCAGGGAACCCAGAAGCCCCACTTTTGAACCCCTTGAGGATCACCGTGAAGGGTTGGTGGCAAGTGCGCATTATTGTCCGCGCCGGAGGCCACCGATGCCGGGCGGGATGGCCAAGGAGGTGCTGAGGCGCTGACTGATTGTACCGCCGAAGGCGGTAGTCTGTCCGCAGACGGTACCGAGAAACAGTGTCTGTCCATTCGGTACCGGGACGGTGACCGAGACCGTCGGCCACCGCGGTGCCGGGAGCTCGACCGGTGCCGGGAGCTCGACCTGGAGCGGGATCTGCGGTGCCGGGAATGGCTGCGAGAGTCGCGGTGCTGGGAACGGTGCCGGGACTGAGACCTCCGACGGTGCCGACGCGACGGCGATCGGGACCTGGATCGGTGCCGAGAGTGCGACCGGTACCGGGATGACGAACGGTACCGGGACTCCGACCGGCGTCGGGATGGCGACCGGTACTGGGACGGCGAGCGGTGCCGAGAGCGAGATCGGCGGGATGGCGACCTTCATTGGGACCGGGAGCGTGACCGGGACCGGGAGCGTCGTCTGTGCCGGCGGTCCGCGGAGGGCGGCCGGATCATCATTGCCGGTTTGCCTGCAGACGCGACAGCCCGCACCGGCGGTGCCGGGGGCCGGAGGCTCGGTGCCTCTACGAGCTGTATCAGCTCACGCGCCGCGGAGAAAGTCTCTGGCGTCGACAGCAGTCGTGGCTCAACCGCGGACGGTGCCGGGGAGCGTGGCGGTGCCGGACTCGATGGCCCTTGCGGCGCCGGAGTCAACGGCCCGGTGCCCGCCTGGTGCACGGCCACCGCGGGAGTGGCAGGTGGCGCAACAGTCTTGGCTGAGTCCTCAGCGCGGGACTTAGCGATTGCCTTCGCCAGCCTGCGTTTCCTAGCAGGCGAAAGGGAGCGGTGCCGGGTCTTCGGAGCCGCCGGCTGAGGCTGCGGTGCCGGAACGGCTCGGAGCAGCCGGTGCGCTCTGCACCAATGAGGCTCTCGGTGCCGGCGCGGCCGGTGCCGGGGGCTGTAACGACGCCTCCATGAGGAGCTGCTTAAGTCTATAGTCCCGCTCCTTACGTGTTCTCGGCTTGAAGGCAGAACACATCTGACACTTGTCTGTCCGATGGCCCTCGCCTAGGCAACGAAGACAGGCGTCGTGCGGGTCCCCGATGGGCATAGGCCTCTGGCAGATTGCGCAGGGCTTAAAGCCCGGTGCCTTGGGCATGAGCCCGCACCGGGAGAGGAAAGGGAGGGGAAACCCCCCTAACCTTAACACTAAACCTAACTAACTAACTATAACAACTATCTACACGAACTAAGAACTAACTATATACAAAAAACCTTTAGCGAAAGCTAGGGTAGTGGAGGACAGAGAGCACTCCACAGTTCCAGCTGGCCGTCATGGGCGGTAAGAAGGAACTGAGGAGCGGACGGGCCGGCTGGGGTATATATTCAGCGCCATAGCGGCGCCACTCCAGGTGGCGCCCAGCCGGCCCGCCGGTGTTGCTAGGGTAAAAAAGTTCCGAGATGCCATGCACGCGTGGCGCGCACACCTAACTGGAATGCATAGGAGCAATCACTCGAAGAAGAACCTGAGTGATAAGACTGGAGTCAAAATGAGTTCTTGGGGAACCGAGTGGAACAGGTCTCGGAGAAACCCCAACACTGTTCACTGTCACTTGGGGGCATGGGGAAATCTGTTTTTCCCTACATGATTCTTTGGAGCTGTCCCGTATTTATGCTGGTCCTATTTCCTACTCTTGCCGGGTGAACCTGAAGCAGGGAGAGGGACTAAAAGATGTGACTGACTTAATAGATTCTTGTTAAACATGACAAGAATTGAATAGAATCTTTGGTTTAGAGCCTGTTTTGCTTCAGGGATTTTAGTGAGAAATGAACCCTAATAATCTATAAATGTTAGATTGTATGGTGTGTTTTCCTGCTCCCCTTGCCCCTTTGTTTTATTCAGTGTTGTTGTAGCCATGTTGGTCCCAGTATATTAGCGAGACAGGGTGGGTGAGGTAATATCTTTTATTGGACCACCTTCTGTTCGTAAGTGAGACAAGCTTTCAAGCTTCACAGAGATTTGCTTCAGGTCTGGGAAATTTATGTAGAGTGTTAAAAGCTAAATACAAGATGGAACAGATTGTTTGACATTAGTAGTTAAGACATATTTCAAGGGACCATTCAAGGTGAAGTGGAGGGGGGGATTGTTAGTGTGCTATAGATTATTGTAATAAGCCATAAATCCAGTGTCTCTATTCAGTCCATGATTTTTACTGTCTAGCAAAGTTATGAATTTAATCTCCCAGGCTTGTCTTTTGAAAGTGTTGTGTAGGTTTCCTTTGAGGAAGAGAACTGATAGGTCAGGTAGAGAATGATAGCTTTGTGAAAAGTGTTCACCCACAGGTGATGTGGTGTTTTTCATCTGTTATCATTTTCCTGTGTGAGCTCCAAAACTTCACTCCTCTGATGGTTAGAAACCTTCGCCTAATTTCAAGCCTGAACTTGTTGATGTCCAGTTTATATCCATTTGTTCTTGTGTCCCTTCCTAACAAGTGAATCGGGAGGGAACAAGGAGTAATGGAAGATTTGGAGTGGGAATAGAGGAGAGAAGACAATTTGAATAAGGAGTTAGTAATCAGTTGAAAGTCCCTTCCTATAACTGCCTCTTCTTCTTTGATGGTTCCTATTGTATTCCACTGAGGGTTATACGCGTGTGCCATGCGTCTGGAGCTGGAACTTTTGAAAGTAATAGTGTGTGTTGGTCCATGCATGCACACTTGATCCACCTTATGGTTACATCCAAGGTGATAAAGAGTGGGGTTGACTGACCGTGCCCTCAGTTCCTTCTCATCACAGCATCATCCAAGTCGGGGACACTTCTGAGGAAAGGTCTCCCTGCCCTTGTCTCCTCGGAGGGTGCGTTTCCCCACGCTAGACTTGCCTGCTTTGGGCTGTGTTCCCACCCGCTCCCCTGAGGCTCCTGTTATTCCAACAGCATTGCATTTGAACTGACCTCTGATTTCTCAGGGTCGGAGGACTAGGATGGCACTCAGGATCCGCCTTTCCTGTACTGCTGATGTGACTACTCCAAGGCCCTGCCAGCTCCATGGCAATATCGTCTCTTTACACAACACTAGGGTCATTGGTACCCTGCTCGTGGGGCCCTCATCAGCATCCGTCAGAACTGCTGGAATGGCCGTACTGGGGATCGTGGCCGCAGTATCCACCTCTGGAACCTTCCCACTCTGCTCGTAAAGAGTCTACTGTCTCCCCCCTTCAGCCATCATTGAGCAGGCATTCTAAACTGCTATTAGAAGATGTGCTGCTTTAGTCTGACTCTGACGGTACCACCAGAACCTGAATGCTTCCCTTTGTCTTCCCTGGATACCACGGTGTCCTTGGCTCCCTTCTCGCCCCTGGATGACTACCAACAATTCCAGGATCTGCTCCATAGGGTGGCTAGTGCCCTCAACATCCCACTGGAGGAAGTGCAAGATAAGCAACAACAACTAGTTGATATCTTGCATACCTTGGTACTGGCTCAAGTGGCCCTACCAATCAACGAGACCATCCTTCAACTGGCCTGGACTGTCTGGCACACTCCAGCCACTTGCACACCCGCCCCCAAAGGGGCAGAGAAGAGGTCCTACATGCCTCCAAAGATGCGCGAGTTTCTTGTTCACCAACCACCCAACTCCCTCATCATTCAGGCAGGGACGGAATGGGCCCGTCAGCAGCACCCGCATACTCCGCAGCAGATAAAGAGGGCAAATGCCTGGACCTTCTGGACTGCAATGTATTTTCCTCTGCCAGTCTCCAGTTTCATATTTCAAATTACTTGGCTCTGTTCATGAAATATGACTTCCTTACCTACAGCAAGCTAATGGATTTCACAGAGAAACTGCCTCAGCAGGATCAAGCCCGATTCCAGACTACTCTAGAGGAAGGAAAGCTGGTTGCGAGAACAATGCTGCAGGCAACAGTGGATGCAGCAGACACTTCTTCGTGCATGATGGCTATGGGGATTGTCATCTGAAGAGAGTCCTGGATACATTCGTCTGGTTTCCTGAGGGATTTCCAGATCACCATTGAGGGCCTTCCTTTTGATGAGTCTCATCTCTTCAATCAAGAAGGCTGTTGACTCCCTTCACTCCCTCAGAGTCTAGAGCCACTCTCCAATTGCTGGGGATTGACACACTGGCGCCCAAGTGTAAGTTCTACTGCCTACCGCCAAGTCAGCGATTCAGAATTCCCCAGTTCTTCCAACAGCAGTCCTGTGAGCCTCCTTGCGAATGGTAGAGGATCTAGTGACCCTGTCTCTCGGGTTCATCATCGTCACAACCTTCTGCATCTTATGACCAATCTTCACAGAATTGTTGTTTCTGAGTACACTTTGAGAGCAGCTAACCATCATGCTTTATACCATGCACCTGAACCACTCCCTTTGGAGGGTGCCTAGTGCTCTTCTTACCAACTTGGAGTGCGATAACAACAGACAGGTGGGTCCTGGATGTTATTTGACATGGCTATATGATCGAGTTCAAAACACTACGTCACCCACATCCCTGCCTCAACCCCACTTCGGTGATCACTCTCAAGACCATATTCTTGCCCTAGAAGTGGACTCCTTGGTGCAAAGGGGGGTGATAGAACCTGTTCCCTCAACCTGTCAGGGAGCGGGGTTCTATTCCACCCACTTCCTAGTCCCCAAGGAGAAGGGTGGGTGGTGACAGATCCTGGATCTCTGCTGTCTCAACTGCTTTATATAAAAGCCAAAGTTTTTTTTGTATGGTCACCCTGGCAGCCGTCATTCCTTCCTTAGAAGGAGGCATGTGGTTTACAGGTCTCGATATGCAGGGTGCTTACTTTCATGTGGATATCCATCCTATCCACAGCTACTTCCTGAGACTCATGGCAGGTCGTCGTCACTTCCAGTACAGACTCACCACTGCTCCATGAGTCTTCCCTAAAGTCATCTCGGTAGTGGCAGCCCAACTCTGGCGTCAAGGTGTTCTTTTATTCCCTTATCTCGACGACTGGCTGCTGGTGGCCCGATCAAGAAAGGAAGCTCAAGCCTCGACCTCTATGCTGCTCACACTCCTCTCCTCACTAGGGGTCAGCATAAATGTCGAAAAATGTACTTTGGATCCCACTAAATCCCTAGAATTCATTGGGGACACGCATCAACACGATCTCAGCTCATGCCTACCTCCAGAGGACAGGTTCCAGACCCTGCAGGAGCTAATTTACAGGGTGCTATCCAGTCCTTCTGTCCCAGTCAGAACCTGCCTTTCTCTTCTTGACCACGTGGCGGCTTGCATTTACATGACTGTCTTCACTTTTGCTGCCTACAACAGCTGCTGCTGTGGCTCCAGAGGGTCGGCTTTTCCATGCAACACTCTATGGACTTTCTACTCACTGTTCCCCATGAGCTTCTGTCCTCTTTTCTCTCCACTGGTGGATGGATCTGAGTTAGGTTTGTATTGGGATACCATTCCTTCTGTCTTCCCCTTCCACAACAATTATCACAGACGCATCATCTGCTACGGATGCCTTGTTCGGAGTGGCCCACATGGATGAGCATATGACTCAGGAGACATGGACTGCTCGAGAGTCCCGGATGCACATCAACATCCTGGAACTTCATGGTTTCCCAGAGAGAGAGAGTGAGTGTTTCTCCCATCCATTCCCGTCACATCCTCAACATGTCAGACAACACCACCATCTGCTACATCAACAAGCAAGGGGGCTTGGGATTGGTGCATTGCCCACAAGATCCTGTTGTCGGCAGCATACCTTCCCAGCACTCAAAACATGATTGCAGACTCTCTCAGCAGGAAATTTGTGACCAACCATGAGTGGGAGCTTCATGGTGCTGTGGTCACCAACATTTTCAACTGCTGGGTGACTCCTACCAGGGACCTCTTCACCTCCTAAACCAACAGCAAATGCACCCAGTACAGCTTCAGGAGAGGGCTTAGTGCCCTTTTCCAGGGTGATACCCTAGTCCTCCCCTGGTTGGATCAGTTCAGTTATGCCTTTCCCCCTCTGTCGCTTCTGCTGTGAGTCCCGCACAAGGTCAGGTGGGAGAATGAGACTTTTTTTCCTATGACGCCATTCTGGCCTCCCCAGTTCTGGTTTCCCCTTCTGTGAATGTCAGCGCACTCCCCACTTTCACTGCCACCTCTCCCAAATGATGGAACCATGGAACAGAGAACAGCCACACCGAACAAGGCATCCGTAGCAGTCTTGCACCAAGGCATAATGGGAAGAGAAGGTATGTACTGAGCTCCATGTGACTGCCTTACATATGTCTGTAAGAGCACATCGTGAAGCACAGCTGTAGTTAATGTTTGTGCTCTGATGGAGCAGGCCCATATCCCACAGGGCAGAGACAGCCCTGATAACTGGTAGCAGAGCATAATGCACCCTGACACCAACTTCGAAATCCTCTGAGTGGAAATCACTTGCCCCTTAATGTGTTCAGCTATAGCGACAGTTTGGGGGACTTCCTGAAGGGTTTCATCCACTGCAGGTAGAAGGCCAGGGCCCTGCGGATGTCAAGGGAGTAAAGGTGTCTTTCCTCCACCGAGGTGTGAGGCTTTGGAAAGAAAGAAGCTAAGTGTATAGGCTGGTTGAGATGAAAACTAGAGATAACCTTAGGAAGACACTTGGGGTGCAAGCGTAGCGAAACTTTGTCTTTATGAAATGTAGTAAATGGGTGGGGTGTCCGTCATCATGGCCCCCAGTTCGCTAACCCATCTCGCGAATGTGATACCAACCAGGAAGGCGACCTTCATGGAGAGGCGAGAAAGAGAGCACAGGGCCACAGGTTCAAAGGGTCACTTTGTCAGCGTCTTCAGGACAAGGCTGAGGTCCGCTTGGGGAGCGATGGGCTGAATAGGAGGGAAGCTTCAAAGGAGGCCCTTCCAAAACCTGGAAGTCAATGGGTGAATAAAGAAAAAACGCCCCTCCAGCAGAGGGTGAAAGGCACTGAGAGCAGCCATGTGGACCTTGACAGAGTTGAGCGCAAGGCCAGACATCTTTAGGGAGAGGAGGTAGTCTAGAAGAGGAATGTCCACATCCTCAGGACCTTTCTGCTGGACCCAAGAGATGAAATGCTTCCATTTAGTCTCATAGGATCGCCTTGTGGATTCCTTTCTGCTGCTCGAGAGGATGGTCTGCACTGCTAACAAACATTCCCACTCTAATGAAGATGTCCATCCAAAACCCAAGCCTGGAGGTGAAGAGTCTGGGCATCAGGGATGCCGAATCCTTCCACCTTATTGTGTGAGTAGCTCTGGGAGAGGTGGCACTGAAAGTGGGGAGCGTGCTGACATGCAGGAAAGCAGAACTGGCAAGGCCAGAATGGGGCTATCAGAAATGACCACCACTCTCTCCCACTTGACCTCATGCAGGTCTCATAGCAGAAGTGACAGAGAGGGAAAGGCATAATTGAACTGATCCAACCAGGGGAGGACTAGGGTATCACCCTGGAAAAGGGCACCAAGCCCTCCCCTAAAGCAGTACTGGGTGCATTTGCTGTTGGTTTGGGAGGTGAAGAGGTCCCTTGTAGGAGTCCCCCAGCCAACAACAGGATCTTGTGGACAATGCATCAATCCCAACGGTGAATTGCTTCTGTGTAGAGTGCAGGAGACCTCGTGCCCCTTTGCTTGTTGATGTAGCAGATGGTGGTGATTTTAACATCTGAATTATTTTTAGCCAATGTCCTTTAGAATGCTGGATTTTCCATAAATTAACTTAGCGGTTATAATAAACTGTTAAGACTGACCATATAGAAAGCGTCTCTGTAGATTGTTTGTTTGTTTTAGAACATTCTGGATTTTCAGTTTGGGATATTTCAGTTTATTAAAATAAAGCTTCTTCATGTTAATACCACCTGTTGTAATTCCTTATACTTACATGAAGTATGCTTTTTTTTTTCATGTACCAGTAGCAATGAGCTCCTTGTACCAGATTGTAAGAGCAAATCTTTGTGGGAGAGAGGAGCATGTATGTGATTTAATCTAATAAAATGTTGCAAGACCAGTTTAAAATATGTAAAACATTGGGGTAGCCAGTTAGGGAGGTGATGTATAGACATATCTTCTGCCTGCAGGGAAGTTAAACCCACTCTGCATCAGGCCTGTAGTATTTTAGTCACCCTCGGGCTGAAAAGAGATATATGTTTATAGGCAAAAGAAGATAGTGTTTGGCAACACTTTTTTTTTTATAACCTTGGAATGCTCCTTTTTTGTATCGGACTCATTGACTGACTTTTCAATGGGGTGTTTGACCTCAGTCCACAAAAACAGGCTCACTATCAGAGAGCAAGAATAGTCCTCCACATCAACCATCAGGTATGGAGGAGGGCTTGTGTATTTGCAACCCAGTTCCGTCCAGTGACGGTGAGCATTTTATGAGGCAGCAACTGCTCAAAAAATCCATGGGACATTGGAGAGCATCATGACCAAAAAAAGGACTTTTAGTATCTTCATATCTACTGAACCTTTAATTTAATACAGATATGGCCTGTTCCTATACAGACTTGCTGCATTTGAGGCATGTCATTGATAAGTATTTGGGTGATAACAGGTCTCTCATCCCTTATATCATTAAATATGTAGAAGGAATAAACATTAAATGTAACAAGAAAGTTGCATTGTGTTGATGGGATTATTTTAAAGAGGAAACTATAAGCCTGTTTCTCTTCCTCCACAGGTGATGATATTTCCCTGGGAGATGCTGATGACATTTTGAAGCAGTTTCCATATAAAGGTGGCAGAAGGCCCACCTCTGTTGACACAGTAGCAACAGACCCCTGGCTGCGACCTGGAACATCAGAGACTGTGAAAAGATTTATGGCCGGGCAGTCAAACCCGGCTAAACTTTCTTCTGAAAACACATTACCCTTTGGTTGGCAGGGACTGTCAACTGCACATGGTTAAATAAATCTATATTGAAACCAGCTGTGCCTTTAATCATAGAAGGAATGTTAATCACTACTGCACTTTTAACATGTTCATTTTATGTTCTCTTGTAAGAATAGTCTTATATGTAAATATTGTGAGCTATATGTATAAGGTTTTTTTTAATGAAATGTTAAAGAAGCAGAAGCTGTAATGTAAATGATTTCTTTAAAAGGGAAAACAGACTGTGTACAGGATGTTTATTATACCAAGGTAGGGAAGTGGAGGTTTTTTGCACTCTTTCTATAAGTTACACTGGTCAGTATGGTACTGATATTTCCAGTCTTAGATTTGAAGCGTGTGTGAATGTAGTATTAGTTTTTATGTTAAAAGTTCTCTTTTATCTAAGAATCTAGAATGATTCTGCCAACATCATAGCATAAACGACAAAGCTTGTATTCCTTTTACTCAAGTACTTCACGTGATTTTTACCTCAATGCAGCAGTAGCTATTTAAAAACAGTGGTAAGGGGTGGTTATTATAGCCTGTATTTGTCCACTATTCAAGAGTTACTGAATCACTATTATGGGATCTACATGGACAAAAGATTTATGTAAACAATTGGCCATTGCTGTTCCACTTACTAACATTTTGCTTTCTTTTCCCAATCAATTGTGTGCTAAAATTCTAATTATACATTTCTGCTTCTTACTGTTTGTGTTGATAATGCAGATATTGTTGAGTGAGAATTGTTAATATTTAATTTATGGTCATGATTTAAAACAATTGATGAAAATAAATTATATTTTATTACCAAAATTTAAAGCTTTCTCCACCTTTTTTGGAAATGAGGGTGAGAAGTCTTAAAGGAAGGCTTAGCTTCTATAGGTACACTAGCTTCTGCCTATGGCATAAAGGGGGTCCAAGGACTAGAAAAAAGGTTACTAACCTTTTTGTAACTGTTGTTCTTCAAGATGTGTTGCTCATGTCCATTCCACAGTAAGTGTGCATGCATTGCATACACATTTGCCACAGATTTTTCCCTGAGCAGTATCCGTTGGGCTGGCTCTAGCACCCTCTGGTGACATGGACTCATGCACCGAGGGCAGGATGGGTGCAAGGATGTTTTGCGCCCTAGGCAAAACTTCCACCTTGTGCCCTCCCCCCCGAGCCCTGTGGCAGCCCTCCGCCCTAAGGCGCCCCCCCCCGGGGCAGCTCACAACCCCACCCCTCTGCCCTGAGGTGCCCCCCCCGCGGCAGCTCCCCCCCCTCTGCCCTGAGGCGCCCCCCCGCGGCAGCTCCCCCCCTCCGCCCTAAGGCACCCTCCTGTGGCAGCTCCCCACCCCCCTCTGCCCTGAGGGCCCCCCCCCGCGGCAGCTCCCCTCAGGCCCGGGGAGCCGTGTGGCAGCTCCTCACCCCAGCTCACCTCTGCTCCACCTCCTCCCCGAGCACGCCGTCGCCGCTCCACTTCTCCCGCCTCCGAGGCTTGCGGCGCCAATCAGCTGTTTGGCGCCGCAAGCCTGGGAGGGAGAGAAACAGAGCAGGGCGGTGTGCTCAGGGGAGCAGAGGTGAGCTGGGGCAGGGAGCGGTTCCCCTGCGCGCCGCGCCCTCCCTTACTTGCTGCAGGCGGCCCTCCCCATGCCCCGCTGTCCCAGGTCCCTCCGCCTAAATGCCGACGATGACTGGAGCGGCTGAAGATCCGGCCACCGCAGCTGCTGCCGAAGGACCCGAAATGCCGGCCCCCAAATGCTAGCGCCCAACCTAATGGGTTGCACTGGCCCTGACCGAGGGGCCCAGTCAGTTCCATACCCTCTCAGTTCCTTCTTTCTGGCTAACTCCAACAGAGGGGCCGAAGGGTGGGTCATGGAATGGACATGAGCACATCTCGAAGAACATCATTTACAGAAGCTTTTTCTTCTTTGAGTGCTTGTCCATTCCACATTAGGTGACTCCCAAGCAGTATCTTAGGAGGTGGGCTCCGTTCATGGACATGCAGATTGCAACACTGCTCTACCAAACCCCTCATCATCTTTAGCCTGCTGAGCGATGGTGTAGTGGGATGAAAAAGTATGCACGGACAACCAGGTTGCTGCTCTGCAAATATCCTGGATTGGGACTTGGGCCAGAAATGCTGCTGAGGAAATTTGAGCTCTTGTCAAGTGGGCGATCAAGAGGGCAGGAGGTGGGGCTCATAGCACATGTGAATGTAGGAAGTGATCCAGGATGAAATCCTTTGGGCTGAAACTGGCATACCTTTCACTCTGTCTGCTATTACCACAAAGAGCTATATGGACTTGCAGAACAGTTTGTCCCTTTCTGTATAGACGGGGCACGCCTAACGTACATGTGGAGATGCTGCTTCTCCATATTCTTGTGTTATTTTCGAAAGAATATTAGCAGGAAGATAGCCTGATTACTATGAAACTGTAAAACCACCTTCAGAAGGATCATGGGGTAAGCGTGAAGTTGAACCTTGTCCTTCAAGAACACGGTATACTGGATTTCTGACACAAGGGACCTGATATCTGAGATCCTCCTGGCTGAGGTAATCGCTACCAGGAAAGCAACCTTCCAGGAGATGTACGACAAGGGGCACAATGCCAGCGCTCAAAGGGAGGGCCTGTAAGTCTTGAAAGGACCAGGTTTAGATTTCACAGGGGAATTGGTTCACAAATCTGTGGGTATAGTCTCTCTAAGCCCCTAAGGAAACGAATTGACATTGTGTGAGGGGAAAAAAACTACCTACCATCCACCGGAGGGTGGAAGGCTGAGATGGCCACTAGGTGTACCTTAATAGACAAATTGGCTACGCCCTGATGTTTCAATTGAAGCAGATACTCTAGCACAGACTGGAGAGGTGACCTAGCGGGTGAGAGGCCTCGTTGGGATGACCACACAGAGAAATACTTCCACTTTGCAAGGTAAGTCACTCTAGCAGATGGTTTCCTACTACCTAGTAATACCTGGAGGACTTGCTCTGAATAGGCCAGCTCTGCTGGGTTTAACCATGAAACTTCCATGGGGTCAGGTGGAGAGCCTTGAGGTTTGGGTGGAGTAGATGGCCGTGATCTTGAGAGATCAGGTCTGGGAGAGGTGGGGAGGGAGTGGCATCGGGGTCATTACTGACAGGTCATAATGTGTTGAACCAGTGCTGGCATGGCCATGTTGGGGCTATAAGAATAACCTTTGCTCTGTCCCGCTTGACTTTGAGTAAGATTTTTTGCATGAGAGGAATGGAGGGAAATGCATAGAACAGGTGCTTTGTCCAAGGGAGCAAGACGGCATGTGAGAGTGAGCCTGAGCTATGCCTGCATTGAGAGCAAAACTGATGCTTTCTACTTTGCTTGGTTCCAAACAGGTCTACAAGAGGAGTCCCCCACCCCTGGAAGATGGCCTTGGCTATATCGGGGTGAAGGGACCACTCGTGGTGAGAGGAGAAAGATCTGCTGAGGTGATCTGCCAGATTGTTCTGGGCTCCCAGAAGGTGAGAAGTTTCAAGGTGGATCAAGTGCTTCACGCAGAATTCCCACAAGCAAATGGCCTCTTGACACGTGGGAAGAGTGTGCCCCTCTCTGCCTGTTGATGTAAAACATGGCTGCCATGTTGTCCGTAAGGACTCTCATAACCTTGCTTGCAATCTGGGGTAAAAACACCTGGCATGCTGGGCAGACCGCTCTGAGCTCTCTGACATTTATATGTAAGGAGAGTTCCTCCTGGGACCACAGACCTTCAGTCCTGAGGTGCTCGAGGTGAGCCCCACAACCTACTTGGATGCATCCAAGATTAGTCATACTGAGGGTTTGGGAATGAAGAAGGGAACGCCAAAGCCTACCAACTGGGAGTCCCTCTACCGATCTAGAGATGTGAGGACCTGGGTGGAACAGTAAACCCGGAGTCCAAATGATGACCTATTGATGAGTCGCCATGGCCAGTCATGCTTGAAGGGCTCTGAGGCATAGTCTCGCGTGCTGTACCACTTATGTGCACATGGCCATATGACCCAATCGTCTGAAGCAGAAACGGCCTGTCATGATGGAGCGGGCCTTGACCTGTGATATCAGGGATGACATTGTCTGGAAGTGGGCCACTGTGAGGAAGGCTCTGGCCTGGGTGGAATTGAGCACTGCACCAATAAACTATCCTCTGAATGGGGATGAGCGTTGACTTCTGCTCGTTTATCACAGGCCCAGTACTCGGAGGGTAGCTTGAACCAGGTGGATGGTGGCTCTCACCTGGGCCTCGGACCAACCCTTGATCAACCAGTCAGTCAAGGTAAGGGTAGACTTGCACCTCCTGAGGAAGGCCGTCATTACCACCATGCATTTCATGAAAACTGAGGGGCTGCTGACAGGCCAAAGGGGAGGACGGTGAACTGGTAGTGGGTCTGGTTCACAATGAACCTGAGAAACCTTCTAAGGCCCCAAAATATGGAGGTGTGAAAATAGGCATTGTTTAAGTCGAGGGAGGTGTACTAGTCCCCTGGATCCAGGGAGGGAATAATGGAGGCCAGGGAGACCATGTGGAACTTCAGTTCCTTGAGATAATGGTTGAGGAAAAACAGGTCTAGGTTGGGTCTGAGATCCTCTTTGGCCTTCAGGATTAGGAAATAACAGGAGTAAAACCCTTTCCCTCTCAAGCTCTGAGGTACCTCCTCCATGGCTTCTGCCCGGAGGAGGGCTTGTACCTCCTTGGCTAAAAGTTGCTTGTGAGAAGGATCCCCTGATGGGAATGGGGAGTGAGAGGGAAGGGTGGAAATAAACTGTAGAGTGTAACCTTCCTCCACCATAGTCAGCACCCAACCGTCCGAAGTGATGAGGGATCACTCTGGGCTGAAGTAGGAGAGACTGCCTGAAAACAAAACAGGAACAGGATCCAGTAAAGGAATATAATGCCCTAGGGCACCAGTAGCCACGGGAACATAGGGCTGGCTGGGTGCATGACTCCAACTTAGATGAGTCAACCTGAGGGGACCATGGAGGAGTGGTACCTGTCAATTCCACTGGCCCGTGCAGGGGTTGGGGAAATGGTGCGTGCCGGAGCAGGGAAGTCTTAGCCGACATCAGCAAAGTCGGTTTCCCTCTGAACGGTACCGGAGGACCCAGTATCAAATAGGAACTTGTGACAACATGCTCCCTTCTGCTTGTCTTCACCACCGGCTCTTGTTTTGCTGGTGATGGTGGTACCAAGAGCACCTGTAAGTCCCTGTACACAACGAACACCTCCAGGATGGATGGCACCATGATCCTGCTAGCACCACAATGTCCTCCCAATGGCTGATCCTGCACCAGACTTAAATGTGTCTGCAAGTAGGGCAGAGTTGACTGTGCAATTTATGGAGGGGACAGGGGAGTGGCCCAATGCAGAGCGCCCCCTGCTGGGCTCCCCATGCTTTTTCCTCAGATCGGTGAATGTCCCCTTACGAACAGCTGCTTTGTGTGCCAAGAGTCCCATGCCACAGGAGGAGCACTCTGTATTGACACCGAGGTACTCGGTGCCATGTCTGACCAGCTTGTCTCCAACACTGGTCTAGGTGCAGCTTCCATCAGGATTGACCTTAACCTAGCATCCTTGTCCTCTTCTTTCGTACGAGGCTTGAACTGGTGGAAGATTTGACAATGCTCTTGACACTTCAGTAGCTGGAGTGTGGGTCACTCACCGGCATGGGCTTGCTTCAGGCAGCACGGGGTTTGAAGCCCAGAGACCGAGGCATGCCCAGCTCCAGGAGCGGAGGATGCTCTGTTAGCTGGACTCTTGCATCTGTCTAACTATTTACACTGACTACCAAGAAGACAAACTGAAAATACAGCAAGAACCACTGAGAATTGCCTTGCGGTCCTGTTCCAGTGACCGTCGTGGGTGTTAAGAAGGAACTGGGGGGGGGGGGGGAGCTGGCCTGACCCCATATTACCAGCGCATGAGCACATGGCACCAGAGGTGCTATAGCCAGCCTGACGGATACCACAGAGGGTAAAATCTGCAGTGACTGGGCATGCAGCCTGCACACACCTAACAAGGAATGGACATGAGCAAGCACTTGACGAACCAACACATACTAAGCACCAGCGGAGGGAATGGTAGAGAGAGGTATGGTCAGGTGGTGTGGCATGGATTGAGGTAGGATGTCTCAGATGGTGTCAGTTTTGCCTTTGAAGAAATCAGCAAGAGCATGAGTAAGAGACGAATGTATAGAGAAAGGGTAGAAGCAGTGGAGGGGAAAAGAGTTGAGGGAGAGCCTGCATCTGAGAGAGAGTCTTATTCCTATGTAGGTATTCCCTCTCAAAGGGCAGTCAAAGCTGGGAGTGGAGGTACAACTAAACAGTGGGAAATAGCAAGTTCCTCAAAGCTTACATGGCAAAAGGGGGTGGAGTCCAAGCCTACGGGTTGGCTCTGTACCTGTCTGCAGCAGATAAATGGCCACAGCTTCTCCTCACAAGCAGTAAGTGAGCAATCAGGAGTATAACTAATTAAAAATGTAAATATTTTTAGAGACATCCATTTGGAAATCACAATAGCCTAACTTCTGTGGCAGTGATTACAACTTTTTCATGTGTAGGCTTGTTCTAAAAATGGGTTTCTCCATTTAGCAGGGTCAGGTCTGTGGTACAGTAAGAAGGTTTAACTGCTGATTCTGCAAAACATGTTTTCTCCCTCTTGGCGTCTTCACAAGGGGTCACCAGCCCTCTTGTGTGCTGAAGCACACAGAAAGCACTTTCAGTTTCACAATATATTCAGAGGTTTTCCTTGTGGGTGTTGGCCTTCTCGGCTTTCCTTGCTTTACCCCAGGTAGTGGCTGCTCAATACCCTCAAGATAGGGAAGCTCTCCAAAATGAAGGAAGAATACAGAATGTGCTTCCTCTGTCTTCCTATCTTCTCTGTCTTGCTGTGAGGGGAAACTTTACTTCTGCTCCACAATGATCTCTCTTCACTGAGATCTTCCTCAAGCAGCTAGTCCCTAACAGCTGCTCCTTCAGTGCTAGCACCAGTTTCAGCTGTGTACAGAGTAGCTTCTCTTGCTGTGCACCCCCATGCTCCCTGTCAGAGCACTGGGAGGGGACAGGGCTCAGCTGCCAGTTCTAAGCCAGCTACACCCTTGACACCAATTCCAAGCCAAATTGTGTTGTTGTTTATTCTTGGTGTTCTAGGGGTGCCTAAAGTCCCCAACCAGTTTTAGGTAATTTACGAAGTTTCTACCCTGAAGAGCTTCCAATCTAAGGCTGTCTCTACACTATGAGCTAGAGTGTGAATCCCCAGCTCCCACACACCTATTAGCTGAACAAGAGCTAGTGCGAGTATAAAGAGTAGTGTAGCCATGCAAGCATGGACAGTGGCAGCAAGGCTGTGTATGTACCCACTGGTTTCAGGGAGATACCAGCATGGCTAAGCCCTGTCACTGCTGGCACTGCAGCTACACTACTATTTATACTTGCACTAGCTCTCATCAAGCTACCATGAGTATATGTGTGAGAGCTGGGAATCACACCCCTAGGTCATAGCACAGAAGTAGCCCTAGGTAGGTCTATGCTATGGAGTAACACCATGTTTAATTTTGAACTGCTCTACCCAGCAACTTTGCAGCATGGAGACTGCTAAAGCTTTTCTTCTGAGCTTGCTGTGATAGTCCTCCAACAATTCCTGGTGCCTCTTTGTTCCAGCCTGTCTGCCTACTCACTTCCTTCTCAGCCCATCTCTACCGGAAGCTACTTGGTTGGTGTTTAACACTTCAGTTCTGCACAGCTCTGCAAAACACCATTAGAAGATGTCCAGCACCTGGTGTGCTGCTAGCCAGTTGGAGGTGCATGCCAAGGCTCTCGCTAAGTTGTGGCATAAGTACAGCAAGCAGCATGATTTTGGGAGAAGCGTTGGAAATGTGCAGGTGGGGATAAACTGAACTGGTGTGCAGTGCAGGGAGCACCTCAAACACTTAAAGACCCTCTACTGCAAAGCTAAAGGATGGCAACAACAGTTCCGGGAACTGCCCTGCTATCTGGCCTTATTAAGAGGAGTTTGAGCAGTTGCTTATGACTGCCCTGAGCCCAGAGGCCTGCATGACATACTTTTGAACGTGATGATGAGAGCAGAGGGAGAGGGATCGCACCAGAAGAGAAGGTGGATTCTGAGGAACAGACCAAGGCTGGTAGTTCAGGAGCAGCCCCTGTGGCCAGATGGGTTTGTGTACATCCTGGATCAGTTTTTCTAGGTCTCATTCAGGGATGGGCCCAGAAAACAACCTGGAGTGAGAGAGAGAGGGGAGTGGCAGCAGGAACTACATCCACAGCTAGGCTAAGTGGCATCTGCCATCTTCATTATTACCATAGGGGAAATTCTAGCAGAGGTGGGGGAGGGATTTCTGCCTTATGACTTGTTATGGAGATTACAAGCAGTGTGATGGGTTTTGCTTCAGTTGAGGGTGGCAGTCACAACATTTTCCTGGTGCCACTGCTGCACCTCCCTATGTGACCTTGAATGAAAGCCAGCCAAGGGAGAAAAATGTAAACACAAAACTGATTGTTACTACCTTGGCATTTTTTAAAAAGATGCAGGGTTACAGACTGGACTAGCACACATACTGCTGTGTTTGTAACTGGCACAGCAGAGGAATGGTAGGTGGATCTTTACTAGCATTAAAATACTATCTCAGACAGCATGATTTAAGACTCAGTGGCTGCATTTAGTAGAAAAGTCCCTTGTAGACTGTCAGTAGCATGCTGTCCAGATTGGAGCACAGGGGAGGGGAGGAAGTCAGTTGTGCTTGTTTGCAACCTTCTGCATTCTAGTTCAGCATCCTGTTAGTCAAGTATCAGAAGGGTAGCCGTGTTAGTCTGGATCTGTAAAAGCAGTAAAGAGTCCTGTGGCACCTTATAGACTAACAGACGTATTGGAGCATGAGCTTTCGTGTGTGAATACCCACTTTGTCGGATCTGTTAGTATATAAGGTGCCACAGGACTCTTTGCTGCTCATCCTGTTAGTGTTTGCCTTAATCTTCCCCCACTCCTAGCAGGTGCTGCTTGAGAATTGTTCATGCAGAAGAAACTCAAGACAGATAGATCCTATGTAGGGCAGACTTCCAACTACCCTAGTGGTAGCTTGCCAGTCCTCTTGATTCCTTAAACTGTGTTTAGTTCCCACTTGATGACAAGCTCCTTTGTATAGATGGTATTCCAACAGTAGCCTGGAAAATTTAGTCCGTAGTGTGTGATTTCCAGACCAGTAATATCCCAAAGCCTTCTCCAGCCTGAATTAATGTTGAAACCAGCACTGATAACAGGCCCCTGATCTGACTGGGACATGTTTTTTTGGAGGAGGGGTGTATGGTAAAATTTTTAAAATGAATTAAATCTGAAATTCTTACCATAGGGTATCTTTGGTCAGGATACATTGCAAGAAGGAGCTTGTGCATAAGCAGTGTATACAGATAGCAGAAAAGCATACCAGATTGATAACAGTATCAAACTGTGGCTCTGTCTGATTACAGAATGTAAAAGGGAGAGGGGAGTTATTGGTGTCTAGGACCCATAGTCATAGCCCAGAAACCTACTGTGTTAGGTGCTGTACAAATCTTTCCATTTTTATCCCATCACCTAATGAAAAATTGTGCGGGTTCATTTTATTGGCCATGCACTTCCATAATTACACAGGATCCTCAACCAGCATGGGAAAAGGAAGAGGGTCATAGATGACCTAGAGTGACCAAAAGTGAAGGAAGATGATGAGAGGACTAGGCCTCAGGCCCAGATCACCCCTAGGCTGTAGCCTTCAGTACCAGCACCCATGCAGCTACTAGAAAGCTCAGGAGCTAGGTGGGCTGGGAACAAGTCAAAAAACTAGAAGAGAGAGATGTATCCTGTGCACTATACCCCCCAACAACCAGAGGTGGAAAGAGACCAGGAGGCATTGGGTTCCACAGGCTGGGAGACTGGCATGTGGTCTTCAGTTATTTACATTATTTTGCACACTTGTAAGTAGTTATTGATGGACAGACACCTGGTATGTCTCCATTGGCTATGTTAATTAGTTGATCTGACTGTACAGTAGCTTTGTGATGAGTGCTTGGCACTTGTCTGACTCTTCATTCTTTTTCAAAAGTGTCACATTCTTGTAGTAATATAAAACGAATAGCACTGGTAACCAAATAAATGAACATGTCTACAGGGGTACACATCACCTCATTCCCCTCACCCTGTGATGCAAGTATGTGGGCACATAAGGCATCTCTCCTTTCTCATGCTGACTTGGACCCCAACCCTAGTGATGAGATGCACTTGGATTTTCTGTAGCGGACCTACAAACTATGAGAGGGCCATGAGCTCATATCATGTGAAAATTCTTGCCTTTATCCTTAGATGTGCAGAGTGAGTGCAACATCCCACAACAGTACAGATAGCACTGACTACAAAACCATTTTCATCATCCTGCAACTGCTACATGTGCAATTAAACCTTTTTGTCAGGGGCACAAGGCACAGTTTCATGAGCCGTGGCAGCAGAAGGTAAGGAAGGAGAGGAGGCATGCTCGCATCCCCTAACAGTGGGCCCAGACCCATTGATGGGGGGAGGGGGGGAGAAGAGGAAGGTAACCACAAACTTTCAGCACCCTGCCATCATGCACTTTTTCAGTACATTCCAGGTTGGTGTTCATGACCCTGCCTCTATGGCTGACCAAGCTCTACACAACACTGTTGTAGTAATCCTTTGGGTTGATATTCACTTGATCCTTAGGGTTAGCACTGCATTCTCTGCAAGCCAGCTATTTATACCTACAACCTAGGGGTAAAGCACAGTATTAATTGCCTCAAATCTCCATAACCCCCCCAGCTTAGCTAGGTACCTATAACAGGCTGGGCTGGGGAGTTTTTAGATGGCAACAGCACCCTGCTTCTGGAACAGCATTACCTGCCTCATTTCACTGCTCCATGAAAATCTATTTCCTCCTGGGGAACTTCTGGCCTCACTGCTGGTCATCCCATCATGGTGTGCTAGTTGTCCTGCACCAGAAGTGTTGATCTACATAGGGAGAATCTGCATAAGCTGCAGCAATTGAGGGGACTCTGAAGCCTGCCCCTGAGATGTGATCTACAATCTTGCAGAACATCAATCCTGCTACATAAGGAGGTCAGGCACAAGCAGCAACAGCTTATCCAAGGGTGCTGGATCCATGACTTGGCCCCAGTTAGAACAAACAGATGAGACACACGTAGAGCTGGAAGTTCCTCAGTAAGAAGTGTTGGTGGGCTAAAACCACTTCCATAATAAACCAAGTCCTAGAGCAGCTTCAGTTAATGAGATAATCTTGGATATACCCCCAAAACCTAAAGCCTACTCTGTGTAACTGTTTCACCAGTGTGACTACACGTACGATTGGGTATGGGTCATGTGGTGCTGCACGATGGATGCTGGGAGAAGAGCTTAGCTAGTACATACTGTAATATGGATGTGAGGGTGCACCCTATAAGGCTTTATAGAAATATGCTTATGAATGTAGATGATAACACAAATATGTTTTATGCTACATGTGCCATGTGACAGTATCTATGTAAAGGTTATGCTCTACTGACTCTATTCCTCCTATTTGTGTATGCATGTATCATTTTTGTGCTTGAAGTTATTGGCTCTATACCTGCTTGATTTTTAAGTAGCCTTAATAAAGCATTTGGTCAGCTTCTTGAGAAAGGAATGTGCAAATTAAGTGCCCACTTAAAGAGCAATGAATCGTGGAAGGCTCCAAGCCACATAAGAAGTCTATCTGAGGCCATTCAGGGTAGTATGTAAACAATGGATGCTACCTGTAAAAACCTAGTCATGCATGGACATGTGACTTGTCCATGTGACTCCAAAACTCCATCTTGGAGCTGGACTTTGCATAGGAGAGAGGAGGGCGTCTCCAGCCACAAGATAAAGTCTACTTGGGAAAACCCTCTATTTTGTCTTCAGCTGGCTCAAGAGATAGCCCCTCCTCCTCCAAGGATACCTGAAAGAAACTGGAACAAAGGACAGTAACTACAGGGAGTGAGAGTGATTACTGGACACAGACTAGAAGGAGACTAGTCTGTAAAAGAAAGCTTACTGGAACACCACATAGGAAAATTTAGTCCGTAGTGAATTTTTTGTCTGTATTCAGTTTTCTAACTGTATTAGAGTCAGACTTGCATGTTTTGTTTTATTTTACTTGGTAATTCACTTTGTTCTCTCTGTTACTACTTGGAACCACTTAAATCCTACTTTCTGTATTTAATAAAATCACGTTGTACTTATGAATACATACTCTGGGTTAATTACTACCTGGGGGTGGGGTGGGGGAGGGCAAACAGCTGTGCATGTCTCTGAATCAGTGTTATAGAGGGCAAACAATTTATGAGTTTACCCTGTATAAGCTTTGTACAGGGTAAAATGGATTTAGTTGGGGTTTGGACCCCACTGGGAGTTGGGCATCTGAGTGTTAAAGACAGGAACACTTAAGTTGCTTTCAGTTAAGTCTGCAGCTTTGGGGCATGTGGTTCAGACCCTGGGTCTGTGTTGGAGCAGGCTGGCATGTCTGCCTCAGCAAGACAGGGTGCTGGAGTCCCCCGCTGGCAGGGAAAGCAGGGGCAGAAGTAGTCTTGGCACATCAGTTGGCAGCCCTAAGGGGGTTTCAGTGATCCAACCCGTCACAATGGACATATCCTCAGAAGCAAGAAAGACAGACAACCATAATGTGTATTTCTCTTCATCCAACTACCAACACATGCTCTTGTTCATTTTGAGTGCCTCCTTCCACTCTAACTCATCCCCACAGGAAAAAAAACCAACAGCCTTATGCCAGAGGGAAACAAGCCATTAAAACCCTCAAAAGTCTGAAGCTATGCTCCTGGCTGCATCCCCGCTCCCACTCAGAGTGATCGTATTATTTCTTAGAAGTTCAGTATATTTAGCTTCATTTGAAAGGTCAAGGAAACAGTGAAACAAGTAGGTGCAGATTACACTGGTTTGATTGCACTGATGAAAGAATTCAAAAACTTTATTGACCTATAACCTGATTAGAATATGCCAGATGAGAACCAATATTGTACAGAAAGTTGTACAGAATTTTTACATAGAAAACTTTACATATCTGTACCATATACATTTTGTCCATCTGAAAAAATTTTCTACATCCACTGTAATACAGAATGCTTGACAATCTTGTCTTTAACCATCAGGGCACAATTCACAGTATGAATACATTTCCAATAAATTTAACCATCCCCAAACCATGCCAGATTTGTTACTTTAATATATTCAACATTAAATTCTGTACAGAGAGTGAAATCTACATCAAACAAACAAAAAGAAGTGACAGCAGACACAACCTAGACTGTTTGCAGTGATTCAAGTTCCAGTCCTTGAAGGATCATCATATTTCAATGGCTCTTTATATTTAAAAGCCCTAAAACAAGTATATTACAGGTAGTTATGTCAGTTGTGAGATTTTCTACCTCTGTTCTTGACAAAATTCAGCAACACTAACTTTTGGGCTACAACAAAACAAAAATCATAACTCAAAAAAATAAACCCAAACTTCTAGTGCATTTGGTAAACCATAAAATGTTATGGGTTTTTAGCAAATCAATAAGAAAATACAGAAACAAAACAATGCAGGAAGAACTGTATAGTGTTTAATAATTTATATTACAGACCTGCATCTCTGTACATTTTTCACAGAAGGATGATTAGCAATATCTCAGACCGCCTGAGTGTGCAAAAAATTTTAAGAGTAAGAGTATCAGACATAGTTGCTAAATACCTTTTACCAGGAACAATAATTTTCCATTCTTTTTTCACTATAAACATTTTATCCTTCAAAATCCAGCTCTCCTGAGTTGTACTTCTGGCAGAAGTTCAAACCTTTACATATATAGTTCTTTGGGTACGTTTTAATTTCACACCCGCCATAAACATCTGTTGCTATACTGCTGTCTAGGACAGTAAAGGATATCGTAGCCCATGCTGACAACAGGACCGTGCTAAAAACTGGCTCTATGCTCAACATGAGCCAGGAAAGAGAACCAATAGAGATAATCCATCAGAAAACTGAAAGGAACTGGAGTGTTGCAAGCCTGAATTACAGCTGTAAGTATCTGTACCATTAACCCTTAGATACATGTTGCCATTCAAAGAAACCGATTTTATGGCTATCCAGACAGAAAGCCTCAGCTACCAGGTCCTTTTAAATAGCCAAGGGATGTAATTTCGTAACAGAGAAATATTCAGTCAGCGCTTGCTACTGTTTGTTTGTTCCAGGCTCCTGCTCCGGTGGTTGGGATATCTGAAAAACTACACCAATCCGCAGGAAAAACCTTCGCAGAACAGCTCGAAGTTCAGGAATTAGGTCAAACTGCATAATTTCACACAAGAGAGGGTAGTAGAATGAGGCATGAGCTTTGAACTGAGGGGGAAAAAAAATAAAGTTATTCTATTGTACATCCACCTTCACAAGCCTGTTCTTTAGAGTGTAGGATTTCAAATACTATGCATCAAGGTGAGACACAAACGTTAATGGAGTTCAAGCACAAACAATTTTATAGTCAGGCTGCTGGATGAAGGCGCTTTGTATGTGATGTATTTTGAGGTATCCTGCAGTGGCTATATCCTGTATCTACATATTTTGTTAAACTATTGCTCATTCTGAGAAAGAAGGGGTTTTTCCTTTTCCACTTAAGATTTGTGCACCTTGTCAGCTTACATCTGCAGCATGGCATCAAATTTTACTAAACCCAAGAAAGTTTAGTGGGGGCCACGGAGGTCTCAGATGAAAGTACAATAATTACTTGCTGTACAATTGCTGAAATATTCTAATTTGTCCAGAAGATTCATTCCAAAATTCATTATTACACATAGCGTAGGAGTATACAGGCACTGGGTGTTATGGGAAGAATTAGGAAAAGAACATATTTATTAACCACTAATCCTTCCCTCATAGTAGCTGTTTGTGGGAAGCAACTTTTAAAGACAGCCCTCAAGGCAGACGTATCATGTCTTCATGTTATTTTATCCCAGTATGCTTGTCCTGCCTGCCATCCCCATCCTCCTCTCTAGTGTCTGTCATCATCCCTCATGTACTGTCTCAAATCAGACAGCAAGTTCCTTAGGGCAGGACATTTGCTCAATTGTCCATAAAGCAGCACGAACATTTAAAGGTCTATAACTACAAAGCCAATATATCATCTTAGTACTTTTTTAGCTTCAGCTTTTCAAAATTTTTTGAGCATACCAGTGTTCAGATAATAAAACTTGGAACCAGTTCTTATTTGCAGTACTGCTTATTTTATTTTAAAATATCTTTCATGCAAATACTTACCCTTTCATCACTTATCTTGAGGACCTTAGTCAAGAATAAGAGTAGTAGATTAGTCCAGGCTTCCCGGTGACTTTCTGATGTAAGAGTAAGGAAGTAACTTAGAGCTTCACTGCAGACACTATAGGGAACATAAAATTACAGAAGGTAACAAAGTGTTTGTAAATACAATTGTAACCATAATCAATACTGAACAGGCCCCTGGCCAGAATAGCACCATTTTGGGAAAGGGAGTGTAAGCCTCATTAACCAAAATAAATGAGAAGTGCCCTAAAAAAAATGTAAGTAGGGGAGAGAATCTCAAACCCCATCCCAGTTGTAGTTTTGCACAACTGGTACTTTTACCAGTCCTAGGACTGTAATATCAGGGATGCTGCCGATCAGGATTGAACTGGCCTGGCAAAGTGAGGTGCCTGCCCCAGCCAGTACTATCATGCTCAGGCCTATCACATTTTCTTCCGATATATTACACAAAACGGTAGTAGCAGGCTCTAGAAAATGACAGAAGCAGAAAGATACTTAAAGTACTTCTGTATTTCACATAATTTCTGGAGGTGATAACAGATTTATCAGTCTTTCAGAGTCACTGTATAATCTGTAAGTCTGAGTGCTATCACCACTGTATTTAAGTCCTACATTGTTCAGTCACTTGAAAGGGTTTTGTAGACTAAAAATTTTCTTCTAACAAATATGAGAGTTCAGAATAATTAATAACTAATACCCCCAAGAGGCAGCGTGTGTGTCAGAAGGTTCCTGAAGCTCAGTGGCACCTGGGCTATTTCCTACAAGTAAGAGTATGTAGTGAATTCTCAAAGAAAATTGGTGTCTATTCTCAGATTCATGTGAAAAGTTGACCTCCTGTCCCCCTTAAACAACAGCAACAAAAATTTTGGGAGCAAAGGAAATTCCCTGCCCCACCCCCACATGGAACACACACCAGGGTTAAGGCTGACACCATCCTACGTTCTGCTACTTTTGCAAGGTTTTATGGACAGGGCAGGGAGAGAGTGGAGAAGATCAGAAGAATTGCTCTCTTCTATCCCACACCAGGCGTTTCAGCTGTAACTTTCATTGTACTATTTCCTTTTCAACATTATATAAACATTAACTGTACATATAGCAAGTTAGAGCACATTAAAATATCTATTTAAAACACGAACCACATTAATGTTACAGCTATTGCAATGATCTTACTTCAATAGTCTTTGCTGGACTTCATCCCATGCACCGGTGCGGCTTTCATCCATGTACATGCGGAAAAGAATGCGCAACCCACAGGCCAGGCTACTGGTCTCCTGTTTCAAAAGATTGGGCTTTGATTTGCCTTTAAAACCTGGAGAAATGTAAGGAATACATTTAAATTTGTTACTTTCATCTTGAAGTTTCCCTTTGTACTTTTATCTTTTTAAAATCCTTGTTTGCCAGTAACTGGCCACTACAAATTACTCATTTATTAAATCTTGCAGCACAGGGCAGTGTTGTTGTTTGGGGTCTCTGTGTACTAGCGTAACCTGAGTGATGAGATTGGAGTCCAACTGAGTCCTTGGGGAACCGAGTAAGAGAGGAACCCCAACACTAATCAGACAAGACACATGGGAAACAGAGACAGAGAGAGGTGAAATGACTTGCCTAAGGTCATACAGGAGGTTAATGGTAGATCCAGGAATAGAACTCATATCCCAATCCAGTACCCTATTCACTGGACTACACTGTCTGAATCACGCAGTGATGGTTTAAAATACTAATTTTATATAAAAAATAAATTGCTAAAACACCAAGGTTTAGCAAGCTATTACCATGTGTGCTTATTAACTGCTCTCATAAGGTTCATTACAGCTCAACTGCTATTAAAGATCTATACTGTATAAATGCATTGTTATACATTCACACCACACACAGGATCCAACTAAGATGGCCATGTGAGTGCATGCTGACAACAGACACCAAACAACTCATTATGCATTCACAGTATGGTGGGTGCACTATTGCTGAAAGTATTAATATACCTGGATTTGGTCCTAAGGAATAGATGAATACATCATACTATAGGAAATTTCCACTTTCCACCAACAAAGAGTCCTAGACAATGGCATTTATTTCGCACACTTAAGTGTATATATAAAACAAAGGATGGAATTTTTCAAAGAAGCTTATGGGAGTTGGGTGCCTAACTCCTTTAGGCTCCTTTAAAAATCCCAGTGAAAAAAATTAACACTTAGTCAAGAGTTTAAGGCCAGAAAGGATCACTGGATCACCTAGTCTGACCTTCTGTATATCAGAGGCCACCAAACACTACCCAGCACCACACTACAGTGCTTTCTGTCTTCAAAACATTTTACAAACGTTAATCTATCCTTCAAATCACTGAAAGGTATTATCAGCCCCTTTTATTACACAGATAATTTAATAATAGAAAGTTAGATGAGTTGATGAAGACCAAGCAACAAGTTATTGGGAAAAAAACAGGAATAGCTCTTAACTCTTAAGTTTCAGGCTTAAGACAATAGACCAGTGGTAGGCAACCTGCGGCCCATCAGGGTAACCTGATTGCGGGAGCCACTGGGAGCTCTGCGGGGCCGTGCCTGTGGACAGTCAACATCAGCAAAATGTCTTGCAGTCCCACAATCAGATTACCCTGATGGGCCATAGGTTGCCCACCACTGCACTAGACATTGCTAACCACAGGCACCAATTTTCCAAAGTGCCAGGGGGGCTCGACTGGCGGCTCTGACCCCGCCCTGCCTCTTCTCATCCAGTTCTGCCCCCTCCCCCAAGCACACTGCGTCCTCGCTCCCCGCTCCTCCCTCCCAACCTCCTGCATGCCGCGAAACAGCTGTTCACGGCAGGCAGGAGGTGCAGGGAGGGAGAGGGAGGTGTTGATTTGCAGGCCTGCTGGCAGGCAGGAGACACTGGCGGGGTGGGGGTGGGGGGAGCTGATAGGGGCCATTTTTCCCCCGGAGCACCCATGGAGTCAGTGCCTATGTTGCTAACTCTCAGATACTTTCAGTTAATGAATTAATGTTAGCTGTATGACCTAAGGACTGAACTCTGTACTTAAATAAAGTCCCTACCAAAAAGGATATATGTCTCAAATGTAACCTACCACTAAGCTATGCATTTACTTTAGGATGGCTAAGTACATCCTCACAGAGTTTGGTTTAATGTTATAAACCAAAACTAAACTATCACACATTTTTATTTTATCTTTTTCCTTTTCTGAAAGGAAAGTTTCTTTTAAAGGAAAAGAAATGTCAGCTATTTAAGTAACCAACCAGAAAAGAATCTCCACTGAGCTCTATGACTAATTAACCTATAGCTAAGGCTAATGCACTATGCTGGTGCACCCTAAGGTGATATAACAAGGCAATCAGCTCAAAACACGCAACTGATTCAGTTCAAAACACAGTAATGTTGTTTTCTCAAATATTTTTCTAAATGGAGGTGACCCACCTGCTTTCCAGAGAGCAGTTCTTTGTTCATTGTTTGAATTAAAAGCTTTAGCAAATCTGTGAGATTCCAGCAAACAGTCCAGCAGTTTGAAAAGCTGTTGCGATGTTAGAAAACGATACATTCCTTGATCTTGTGTGTCCACATGAACATCGAAGTCTACTGCATCTCTCTTTAAAAAACAGATTTAGAACAGTCAGACTCAGAACAGGACTGACTACTGATTGTTGGTCATGGCAGTCAAGCTTTGCAATATCAGTCATTAACAACTGATTATGCCAACTTAAGGGCAAAAGGCTGTTGAAATTTTATTGTTCTATAATTTCTCTTTTAAAGACAGACACTATGAATTATGCCCCTTATTTCTAGCCATACACATACTTAAACTTAGATCTGGATAGAACAATCAAACAAGTAACACCACATACGAGGTAAGGAAATTTCATCACACACTAGTAATATCTAAATTTAAGTCTCCACAAAGTGGTCTGCCTCTGTGGGGGAGGCTGAATTAATGTAAGGTTTAACAGACACGTTGGTTGCTTTGTTGGAAATTATGTAATTGTTCTAAGAAACTATTAGTTGACTGAAGTCGCAAGAGCTTATGGAACTTAATCTACCAGTGAAAATCTTCCCAAAAGGCTAACACCAACCACTCAAACTTACTTGTGCTGCTGCTAGATTCTCTGCATCTTCTTTTTTGCTGGTTGCTGGGAAGAACACAATGTTGTCGATAGTCTGAATAAGCTCCAGTTGTACAACACATTTGATTAACAGAGCAGCAAACAACTTCTGTTCCGGAAATTCTTAAAAAAAAAAAAACACAGCAAAATTACTTATTCTAGCAACTTTAACAGTTACTCAGGCAAAAAAAGTAAAGTACAATTTAAATCTGTAAGTAAGTTATTTTAGTGAAGACTTTCAGGACAGACCTACACTTAAAAGAATGTAATTGCATGGATAGTTAAAAACCAAGCCTGAAATGTAAAAATTCATCCACTGAATTATCACCACACACAAAACAGTTTGTCAATATAGTTTTTAATTGGGAAGGGTTTTTTCCCCATCTTTTCACCTCTAAAATTGTTGAAGGGTTTTAGTTCAGTTTATAGGAGGCAAGTGTCCATCAGCACAAAACTACCCCTAAGTTGCGACTCTTCTTGGCAGTATTGGCAGAATAGCCAGAACTCAACAGGCAAAGTGATTGTCACTTATAAAAATGGACCCTTGGAGACTAGCATTACGATACATTTGCCTTCTCTATACTGGAAAATACTCACAAGTTAAATAGGGTGATTAGTCACTAGTACGTCAGGCATCTACACATACATTTGCAACCAAGGTTCTAGAGGCTGCTTTGTAACATTTGTTAGCTCTCCTCTGGGTAGGAATGAAAATTTTTTGTTCTCAGCTAGTGTTAGCTTACAATATTACATCCCCCACAAAAAATTAAATTCAAGGAAAGAAAGATTAAGTTACTAATTTATAATAATTTTATAAGGAGTCAAATACTGTGTTTAAGAAATCTTGCTTTAAGTTACAAATTTACTAGCAACCTAAAGCAATATTTTTAAACACAGGGTGAAATCCTGGCCTCATGGAAGCCAATGGGAGTTTTGCCATTGACTTCCAAGGGGCAAAAATTTCACCCAAGGTGTTTTTCTCCTTATAAAACTGTTCAATTTTTGCCCTCACCACAGAGAATTAAAAGTCATATATCCATTAAATAATATCTTCAACACAGTGTTTCTCAATCTTTTTGTGCTGGCTACCCCCTTTGGACTTAAACTGTGACCCCTTACCTTAAATATCATTAAGTAAATTAAGAATAATAAACTAATATTTCAAACCTCTGCAAATATATAGAGAAGTGCTGTCAAGTGATTAAAAATTAATCATGATTAATCGCACTGTTAAACAATAATAGAATACCATTTATTTAAATATTGTGAATGTTTTCTACATTTTCAAATATATTGATTTCAATTACTACATGGAATTCAAAGTGTGCAGTGCACACTTTATATTTATTTTTATTACAAATATTTGCAATGTAAAAAACAAAAACCAGTATATTTCAATTTACCTAATACAAGTACTGTAGTGCAATCTGTTTATAATGAAAGTTGAACTTACAAACGTAGAATTATGTAAAAAAACCTGCATTCAAAAATAAAACAATGCAAAATTTTAGAACCTATGAGTCCACTCTGTCCTATTTCAGCCAATTGGTCAGACAAACAAGTATGGTTACAATTTGCAGGAGATAATGCTGCCTAAGTTTTGTTTACAATGTCACCTGAAAGTGAGAACATGCATTCACATGGCACTGTTGTAGCCAGCATCACAAGGGTTCTGATGACAGGTTCTGTTTCTTCAGATGTCAGATGCCACCAGCAGAAGGCTGATTTTCTTTTTTGGTGGTTCAGGTTCTGTAGTTTCCGCATCGGAGTGTTGTTCTTTTAAGACATCTGAAAGCATGCTCCACACCTCATCCCTCTCAGATTTTGGAAGGCAGTTCAGATTCTTAAACCTTGGGTTGAGTGCTAGCTAGCCTTAGAAATCTCACATTGGTATCTTCTCTGTGTTTTGTCAAATCTGCTGTGAAAGTGTTCTTAAAACAAACATGTGCTGGGTCATCATCCGAGACAGCTATAACATCCGAGAAATATTTGGCAGAATGTGGGTAAAGCAGAACAGGAGACATACAATTCTCCCCCAAGGAGTTCAGTCACAAATTTAATTAATGCTTTTTTTTTTTTTTTTTTACTGAGTATCATCAGCATGGAAGCACGTCATCTGGAATGGTGGCCGAAGCATGAAGGGGCATATGAATGTTTAGCATATCCGGCACATAAATACCTTGCAACGCCGGCTACAAAAGTGCCATGCGAATGCCAGTTCTCACTTTCAGGTGACATTGTAAATAAGAAGCAGTCAGCAGTATCTCCTGTAAATGTAAACAAACTTGTTTGTCTTAGCAATTGGCTGAACAAGAAATAGGACTGAGTGGACTTGTAGGCTCTAAAGCTTTACATTGTTTTCTTGTTGAGTGCAGTTATGTAACAAAAAAAATTTACATTTGTAAGTTAGATTGCACTACAGTACTTGTATGAGGTGAATTGGAAAATACTGTTTCTTTTGTTTATCATTTTTACAGTGCAAATATTTGTAATAAAAATAATACAAAATGAGCACTGTACACTTTTCATTCTATGTTGTAATAGAAATCAATATTTGAAAATGTAGAAAAACATCCAAAAATATTTAATAAATTTCAATTCGTATTCTATTAACAGTGCAATTAATCGCAATAAAGTTTTTTAATTGCAGTTAATTTTTTTATTTAATTGCGTGAGTTACCTGCGATTAACCGACAGCCCTAATAGAGTAATTTTTTGTTGTTATTCTTTGCAGCTAGCAAATATGTATGTGCACTTTTCAGTGAGGTCTTCTTGTGCAATGGATAAAAAGAGCTCAAGCAAGTACTTTGCAGAATGAAGGAGTGAAGAAGGCAAAGTGCAGAAAATATGATTGCAGCTATTTAATGTGCAGTTTTACAGCAATCAAAAATTAAATCTCATTGTGTTGTGTGTACTGAAGTGCTACGTGCTGAAAGCAGGAAACCTTTGAAATTAAGTCAGCATTTGGAAAGTAAACATCTACAGCTAAAGAACAAGCCTCCTGAGTTCTTTAAAGAGAAAATGGAACAGCTTGAATAGCCAGCAACCACTGATGCCAAATACAAGGAATGTCAGTAAGAATGCTCTTGAAGCTTCATATCTCACGTCACTTTGTATTGCCCAAACATGTAAGGAACATACAATAGCCGAGAATCTCACACTTCCTGTGGCATTAGACATTGTTACAAGCATGCTCGGCCATGAAGAGGCAAATAAACTTAAAGCTATTCCTTTATGAAAAGATACAGTTTCAAGGCATGTTAATGAAATGGCTGATGACATTCATGAGCAGTTGAAAGAAAAGTTAAAATGAAGTGAATTCTTAGCTGCTTAGTTTCATGAATCAACAGATGTTCCAGGATCAGCACAGTTCTTAGCTTTCCTTTGATACAATTCAGATGCTACTGTTGAGGGAAAACATGCTCTTCTATAAAGTGCTGCCTAGCCACATGACTGAATAATATCTATTTAACATTTTTGCTTAAGCTACCAAATTATTTTGAAATCGATTGGAAAAAATGTATTGTTGTATGCAGTGATGCTACCAAAGCAATGACTAGCAAGAACAGCGGGCTTGTTGCAAGAACAATTATGCTGCATGCAATTTGGACCCACTGCTTCTTACACCGGCAAGCACTTGCTGCAAAAGGAATGCTTTCTGAGTTGCATTACTTGATGAGTCTGTAAAAGTTGTGATTTTCATAAAAAAGCCTATTTCTATCAGCTCGCCTGTTTGTGATGAAATGGGTGCACTTCATAAAAGTCTTCTCTTGCACACTGAAGTGAGGTAGCTCTTAGGGGGAAAAGTGTTAAGCAGACTTTCTGAATTGCGAGCTGAAGTACTTATGATCCCACAGGATCAAGGGACTCCTTTTGCTAAATCGTTCTCGGATAATTCATGGTTTCTTCAATTGGCTTACTCAGACATCTTCGATCATCTCAATGAGTTAAACATGAGTTTTCAAGGACAGCACAAAACCATAATTGTGTTGGGAGACAAAGCAAGAGCCTTTGGAAAGAAGCTTGGAGCCTGGTCTGCTCAGCTTCAGAGTGGAAACTTCGAGTCATTTCCTCTGAGTTGCAAGTTCATTAAATCAATTGCTGATGACAAGAGTGTGGACATAAAACAATTAAAAAACATTATGATTGAACATATACTTGAACTTAAAAAGCAGCTCCAGGATTACTTCCCACCTGATGACGAAGAACATGACAGGAGGTGGATAATTAATCTGTTCAACAAAGGAGAAGTCAAGTTTGCTGAACTTGCAGGAAGCCTACAAGATAAACTGATCAAGTTTTCATCTGACAAAAAGCTTCAGTGTTCATTTCTTTCAGAAGATGTTTGCATGTTTTGAATGGCTTAGAAGCATGAGTATCCTGAACTTGCAACTGAAACTTTGAAAGTTTTAATCCCGTATACACCACCATACTTATGTACATGGGGATTCTCATCAATGGTTTCTTCAATTCAACCCAACATAAAAAATCAGCTGGTACAAAATAAGCACAAGTATCTCATTGAAGGACTTTGTAAGACTCTTAATTTGTAAAAAGTGAACTTATAGTTTGTTTCTGTGTAAAAATATACTTTGATCTGGTACACAAAGGTTACTTGGGACCTTCCTAAACCCATCCTGAGACACCCCACTCCCACCCCAGGTTGAGAAACACTACTTTAACAAATACAAAATCCTCTGTTATCAGCATTCTTCTTTTTATTTAGAGAAAGACGTACTTGCTGTAGGTCTGGTTCTGCTGATCTCTTCACTTGCTGTGGACCCCACAATGGGCTGAATCTGGTGTCTATCTGAAGATCTTGGCTGGACAGTATCATGAATATCTACAGATTTCTGTGATATTGTATCCTGAAAATAAAATAAACCCAACAGTTGGTATATCAAATAAACTGAACAGAAGCTCACCAATGGGTCAACTTTCAATAAAATGTAACTGTAATTTACTGACAACAATTTTTGAGGAGTTTTCTATTTCATTATTGTGATTATTTAAAAAATATAATATGCACTATAGCAGTTTTTTTATATTAGAATTGGGAGAAGACCAATTCAAGTCATAAGGTTCACCAAGACAAGGATTGACAACTTCTCAAATACATGCATATAGAGCAAAGTAATATAATCAAATAACTAAGATAAAATATGTAATTATATATTGAAATCAAGAGAATACTTTGCACTTACAATCATTTTTTACCATTTTCAAATACTTCAGTGGACCATGTACTAGCATGTCAAGTAAAAGCTTAATTCAAGTTTCAAAGGATTAAGTAAAATACATTAACTGTAGTATAATTCTGAAACCTGGCATTGCTCTATACCTTCCTTCCAAGTGCTTTATTTACAAATTCTTAGACCCACCCAGCGAAGCATCATTCTCCAATATATAAATGAGTGAAAATGTGGCATAGGGACGTAAGTGGCAGATCTTTGAATACTTCAAATAGCAAGAGTAAGTGGGCAGTATAACTGAACTTTAATCTTTATTTGCTTCAAGTCCCCTGAAGTCATGAATGATCACCTCATGATGTGTGGTGGGTATAAATCTCAGAAGTCTGCTGCAGCAAGATGTTGGCTTGGCCGATGGAAGTATCAGGTAAATGTCCTATTAAATATTATTATTATTGTTATTTGATAGCTAGCTGCTTCAGCAGATTTCTGGGATATGTATATTAGGAATACTAAAAAACAGGGGAGTCACAAGACAAGAACTGACAAGATACGATCTATGACTTGGGATGACCTGAAAGAGAAAAGCAGCTACATTATATGAATAGCTTCCTTATTCTTGCTGGGTTGAGTATTCTGCATACTAAATTGAAGAATTTTATTTCATTTTTTCACTATTTGTTGATCACCATTAAGACTACTCCCTGCCTTTCATTTTTAAGTACTCATGGGAAGAGGTAGATATATTAAATTATGTAATTTAATATAGAAATATGAATATTCTATCATTAACTGCCGAAGTACATTATAGATGTGTGATTATTATTCCTTTCAATAAGCAAATATTTCCAGTGTCTATTGTCCAGTAAATGCAATTTGAGACTATGATGATTTAAATCTAAGTATAGGACACTTATAAACAAATTACAGCATACCAATAATAGTAACCAGGATTGGGTATTCAAACAGTGGACAACTCCTCTCCTCATTTTATATGAATGCATGTTTGATTTTATACTATTGTGTATAATACCCAGCACTGTTACCAGGGCCGGCTCCAGGCATCAGCGCAGCAAGCAGGTGCTTGGGGCGGCCAATGGAAAGGGGCAGCACGTCTGGCTCTGCGGCGGTGGGTCCCTCAGTCCCTCTCGGAGGGAAGGACCTGCTGCCGAAGAATGAAGTGGCGGTGGTAGAAGTACTGATTGTGGCTTCCCCCCGCCAGTTGCGGCGGCAAAAATGCTGGAGCCGGCCCTGACAGTTGCACTCAAAACACTTTTAAGGAACAATCTAAGACAAGAGGGCCGTTTGGATACAAAATAAAGGGAGGCAAAGTGCTCTACGGGTTATGGAGGAATGGGAGTCAGAACTTCTGGATTTCATGTCCAGTTTTTGCTGATGCCTCGCTCACTGCACGAAACTGGGCAAGTCACAACTACTGTCTCTCAGATTATACATCTGAAAACATGGGTATAAGGCTTCCTACCTACCTCACAGGAAAACTGTGAATCAGCTTTATTTTAAAAAATTGAGTAAATTTAACTGCTGATTGATCATGAAAATCCACAAACCCCAGCAAACCAAACCACAGGATCTAAGGCTTCGTCCTCACTGAAAAAGGTACATGTTTTACACTGAGATAGCTAACTTGACAAACACACATTTTTTATTTTTTTGCAGTGAAGACAAAGCCTGAGACGCTGGGCTTTTTATAAAACATCACTGTAACATTTAAAAGGACAACAGCAGCTTTTTAGTTTATTCAAATGATCAAGGACTATCCAGTGCAATATTCAATTATTTACATATTGTACAACTTTCAGCTTTATTTCTAATAATTTCAAATGACTGGAAGTTCAAAAATATTGCCATCATCTACCATTTTATATAGTGCTTTTCACGTTCAAAGCACTTCACGCACATCAGGGTGTGGCAAGTACATCTAATAACACTGAATGAGAGTATTGGCTAGAGGTCTAATACAACCAGAAATGAAACAGTTCTCATATGTGTTTTGCCATAACTAGACCCCATGAAGAGAAATGGAGGGAGTTCACCACACCTTAGTATTACTGTTCTGGACCTTGATCCTGCAATGGCATCCAGATAGATGGACCTTTTCACCCATGCAGAGACTTAGGCCCCCCATGTCCTATGAAGATTTACCCACATGCTTAATTTAAAAAGCATGAGCTGTTCCATTGAAATCAATGGGACTCAAGCCCTTAGTCACATAAGTATGCAAATCCAAAGAAACAACAGCATGGCATCTGAAGAAGTGGGTATTCACCCACGAAAGCTCATGCTGCAAAACGTCTGTTAGTCTATAAGGTGCCACAGGATTCTTTGTTGCTTTTACAGATCCAGACTAACACGGCTACCCCTCTGATACTTAACAGCATGTCAGTTTACACCATCCAGGCTTTGAGACTAAATGGGCTACAAACTTTATTTATTTTTAAATGAAAGTTTATATTCTTATTATGAAACAAAATCTGTGAGAAACCCTAAACAATCACTGAAGCGCAATGATTTCTGGGATTGATTTTATTGTGCTAGCCTAGCTAAAAAGATAAATGTACTCATTTAAATTAAATCAAAACAACGTTATTGTCCAAGGAGCCTGGACACCACTATATATGGGGGTTATCAGGAACGTGCACATGTGCTGGAATATAGCTTACCTACTTCTGCACAACATAATGTACGAGCACTGCGTTAACAGACTGAAAAAACACTATTTCTTGGCAACTGAATGTTTTGGGTTTTTTTTTAAAGTACATTATCATCTAGAAAAGCATTTCTAACCAAACCACATCAAAATTTGGATCTAAACTAAGCACATTTTACTTGTTCCATACAACAATGTATATTCAAGGCAAACCCGTGAGAGCTTTAAAAAAAATTAAAACTCATTTTACAAAACATACCAGCTGTTTCTCTCTCACAGCAGATGGTGATACAGGGCCAGCCTCTCCACCTGTCGGTCGCCAAGTCAACAGCCTTGAAAACACAAAGAGCACACACTCAGCAGTTTTGAAACACAAATCACACATTTAGATACTTACATACAAGACACACATTCGTATGCAATGGTTGCCCTGTGTCTAGTATTGTTAGAAATTAAATTGATAAAAGGCATGAAAAATGAATAAAAAATGGAGGCAAAAATATACTCTTAATAGATGCTTCCAGAAATCTATAATTTAAATACTGTTTTTGAAATATAGTTTGTTTCCGTTATACGCAAGAAATAAAAGTAAAAATGTTTACTTCACATTTTTCCAACTATAACTACTTTAGTTCTTAGCTTTAAAAAGAAAAAAACCTCTGGTGTTCTTTGTAAACTTTATAACTGATACAGAGCAGAAGCGACAGTAATACTTTGCACTTCCTTAACTTCCACCTTAAGATGTCAAATCACTTTGCAAACACTGAAGAATATCCTTGTGAGTTATTTGTATTACAGCAGTGC
The DNA here is from genome assembly GCF_020497125.1 of Mauremys mutica. Classification (NCBI taxonomy): domain Eukaryota; kingdom Metazoa; phylum Chordata; order Testudines; family Geoemydidae; genus Mauremys; species Mauremys mutica. The sequence continues at coordinate 62,982,371 of NC_059073.1, read as the reverse complement.
CTGGATTTCCTAACTGAGATCAGGGCCCCATTGTGGCAGGTGTTGTACATGCACATTGTAAGGTCTTCAGAGAGCATTACTACCTAAATAGGCAAGACAGATAAAGGGTCGGAGAAGTGGATACTAACATTTCTTATTTAATAGAATTGGAACTAAAATCCAGAGACACTAAATGATTTGACAAGACAAGAACGGATAAGAAGTTTATGGAAGAGCTTGGAATTGAACCCAGATCTCAAAAGTCCTGGTCACAAAAGTCTTCAGGCAACACAAAGCAGGCAAAAAGTTGTTACAAAGGGGTAGCTGGGAACTCTTCTGGAATAGAGATGGCTAAAGCCAATGTAGTTGGTTTTATGCTACCCAGTCACCATCACTACCTGTGAAAGGAGGTGGGAAAGAGTGGGCCCAGAGCATGCTGCACTCTAACACGTCTCACTGGCATAATGGCCTTAGGGAGCTATTAAGTGCCTGCAGAAGTTAGACTGTTCCAATTTTTGCCAGCAGCCAGTTCCCAGCTCCTGGCCAGTACCAGGATAAGAGGAGGGTCAATTTTGCCTCTATCAATCTCAGCTATGCCAAACTCTGCTCTGGCACACCTGAGGGTATGGCTTCAGCTAAAATAACATTATATATTGTACAGATTGTATTATTTCTACTGATTTGTAACAAAGACGACTTCCATCCAGGGCACCAGAATCTGATGCCTGTGACTTACTCAGAAGTGTGTGCACATGCCTGGTGGGGCTCATTGCAGGATTTTTCTACTGTCACCATGTTGCATAAGTATAGGAGCAAAGGTAGGGCAATGATTTCCGCAAAAGCAATTGAGATATTGAATTAATAACTCAATAACTTTGCAAGCATGCCAGGACACCAATTTTACCTGGCTACCCACATGATTCTTCACAAAAGTGATAAGTAATTATTTTAGTTATCTCAGCAAAGAGTTTCTCAAAGAAAGACAAGTAGTATTATTTCAGGATTGTTTAATCACTTTTGAAAACAAAGAGTACATCTACACTTGGAGCCAGCGATGGGATTCCCAGCTCGAGTAAACAGTCTCTCACTAGCGCTCATTGAGCTAGCATACAAAAAGAGTAATGTAGCCACAGTAGCGCTGGCACCGGCAAGCGGCAACATGGACTAGCCACCACACATCCATGTCCACAGAATCTGGGCGGGTTTGTACTCAGATGGACTAGCCTGTGCCACTGCTTGCAACTGCCCATGTTAGAGTGGCCACACTACTATTTTTAGCAAAGTAGCTCGATGAGAGCTAGCGAGAGTACGTCTAGCCTAGCTGGGAATATCACGCCCAGCTCCAAATACAGACATAGACAAAGAGAGCCTGTCAAGCACTGGCAGATTCCAGTACCATGTATGAAGACTCACCTATTAAATAACTTTTGAAGCAATCACAATGTTTCTCACACTTAGAGGGATATAAAATACAACATATAAAAAGAGGTTTACTGAGTTGCCAATATTAAAAATAGTGTGAGGTAAAGTGCTGACTGGTTCAAAGGTTACTAACAGAATACAGGGTCTTAGGGTACGTTTCCACTGAATCCAAGACATAACTGCAGCTTGGGTAGGCATACCCTCCCTAGCTCTAATCCAGCTAACATGGCTAAAACTAGCAGTGAAGTTACAGAAGCACAGCTTCAGTGCCGACTAGCAACATGACTATGTACTCAGAGGGCCTGGGTGGGCTTCTTCACTGCTAGTTTTAGCTGAGCAAGCAAGATTAAAGGTACCTACCTGAGTTGCAATCACACCTTCACTTGCATTTTAGTCATACCCTTATTTTTAAGGCATTGGGTCAAATGCAGCCAGTTCGTATGCTGGAAGGCACCTAGAGTTAATACTGAAGTCATTACACATGGAATAAATGCTAATTTATTAACTAACCACTTCCACGCTATTAGTAATAAAGCCCTTGCCCTTGATGCAACCATATATACCTCTGCGCTCTTTGCTTCTGCCTGCACTTCAACAAACAGTGTCGGAATAAGGAGAAAGGAAGAAAGAGTATGTGAAGTTACTCAGAGCAAGGAGGGGTTGTTTTCCTCATCCCCAAGCACTGGAGCAGCATTCAGAACAAGCTGTGTTGTCAGGGCTGCACTGTAGAATAGAAAGAGGAGAGAACTGAGGCTCTTTGTACAGCTGTGAGGGCAGGAAAAGCCCCAGCCCAAAGAGAAGAGAGACAAAAAGATAGGACAAAAATATGAACTCTATGAAAAGGAGACTCTGCAGAGAAACTGCACTGCAGGTCACAAGAGAGCTACAGCAAAAAGGCCCAGCTCCCATTGGAAGAGGAAGGAAGCCACAGGCATGGAGGGAGAAAAATAAGGTAGCTTAAGGGCACAGAAACAGCAGAAAAATAGGATGAAAACAAGGAGTTTGCAAAGAAAAGTTCATTTTTGAGGGAAATGGAGTCAGTATTTCCACTAACCCTTCTAGAAAGTCTTAAATTTTGCTGAGAAGACATGGCTAAAATGAACAGGTCATTTTGAGCAGTTTCATGTTGCATCAGGGTTGTCAGTAACAGTGATGGGTACCAAGTAAATGTCCTCATATGCCCTGGAAGATGAGGCAGACGACATACTGATCAGAAGACTGTATGTTAAAAACTCTGATAAAACAGATGATGTTTCACTGGAAAGGCTGCACATCTCCCACAGAATATAAATGAGACCAGAGGGATGCTTGGGATAATACAAAAATTTCAACCTATAAAGCTCAAGAAGAAAACTGAAAACCTGAGGAAACTCTGATAGAAGACAGACAGGAAAAAGAGAATGGAACATATGGAAAATGTGGTAGAAAATCACAACATTCATGGAAAATGTGTCCAGCCTGAGAAGCAAAATACCATAAATGTCAGCAAAAGGGAAACTGTGAAGCATTATGCACGTCTTAAAAGCAAATGCTTAGTAGACAATGCAAAAGAACCACCGTAAGAAGTCCACAACAGAAATTGTTACGGAGCAGCCAATGTCTGATTGTATGAATCCACAGAACAGTGAAGGAGCTTAGTACTTTGGTGAAAATGAAGACTTAACACATTCTGCTAGCACAAGTTCATATTAAAAACGTACATAGTAGCTGGCACAATGGGTTAGTGTGTTTGGCTTTTCACATCTGGCGACATGGGTTCAAATGTCACTCTCGGTCACACCAACAAAAGACACGGTGGTGGTTTCATTCCAGCCTTCAGCAAGCAGTTATCCACATCACTTCACCACTACACACAATCTGATGCTTTGATAGGGTGTGAAATTTATTATTGGTTTAGCTCAAAGAGTTGTATTATTAAATTAAACCTGAAACATCTGGGAACTGGCTACCTTTCTGTGGATTTTGTGTTGCTTTGGGTGGTGTGTTGAAGAGGTTTCTAGCCACTAAAGACAGGGCAGAGTGAGATATTTGTGAGGAGAAAGTCCCCCTTCACTGCAATTCCCTCTGCACTTCAGCCTGAATGCCGCATGCATCCCAGATCCCCCACTATCAGTTCCTAATCCCTCCACTGGGCCAGGTAACATCAGGAAGTCAAACCATGGAAAGGAGAAAAAGATATGGAGCCAGCAGTCATGTGCAGGCCCAGCAGTGCTGTTACCTGAGTCAGGACAGAGACAGTGAGACTTCAGAATGGGTAGGGAGTTGCACACTCTGGCTTTGTCTACGCTACACCCCACTGGTGGCGGTGTGTAATGTATGTTTAGCTATGTGCTGGTGTGAAAAGCTCACTATGTCCACATTGTGGTGTGTGGCTACACGTGTCAGTGAAAGGCCCCGGAAGTAGGGAGGCTGTGGGGAAAGGATTCAGCAGCTCCTCACTGCCAGGACCTTTTGTTGTGGTGAGAAATGGCTCCAGCAGTGGGGAACTGGCAGAGCCTTTCCCCACTGTTGGCATCTTTCACTGAGGTAGGGAAGGCTCCAGCAGTGGGAAACTACACTGCTTAAAGGTGGAGGCATGGCTTGGGCAAGTAGGGAGTCGTGCAGGCATGTACTCAAGTACATACCCACACCCTTCAGGCATTTCTTTACTCTAGTCACCTAAGCTGTGCCTCACCACCTACACTGCTATTTATACCTCTGCTGAGGGGTGACACAGATATGGACACTACACACTGCCGAAAAAAGCCTACAGTATAGATGCACCTTCTGGGAGGGAGCTGGGGGGTTGGAGGATTTTAGTCTCGAACAACAGTGACAGTGATTTTCTATTTTTTCACACCCCATAAGCATGCATGGTGTACTGTAGCTGACGTGGCAAGACCCTTCCCCAGGGAGCTTACAGGCAGAGTTAAGATATAACACAGCAAGGAAAGACAAATATATGAGGGTTGTGAAAGGTTAAAGGCCACAAAGAGATTAATGCGTCACACTAGGAGCACTTTGTTAATTCTCCCCCCCCCTTTTTTTTTGCATTTGTTTTTTAAGTAAACAGATTAAAATTGGGCAAGTGTGAAGATGATGAACCAACTATCTGGCTTCCCTGACAAATTAAGAAGCTTACTCTAATACACTTCACTTAGCATATTTTATAGCAAAACTCCTGTTAGATTATTTCATGTGTACTTAAAAAATGGAAAGGCCCACTGACCAATAAATAAGACTAAGAGAAGAAGCGAATAAAACCAGGAGATACAATTCTTCCTCAATGAAGCTGTAATTTTAAAAAATTGATTAGATCTCAATAATTCCTGTTAAAAAACCTCCCATGTTATATTTCAAAGGTTTTTTTTTTAAAAAACACAGTTGATTAACATTTACAATATATAGAAAAAGTACACTGAATACCCTTGTTATTCTGAATCAATTTGCTGTTCTAAAAGACCATTTATTTTTAGTCTTCTCTTGACAAATAAGCAAAAAAAATATTAAAAACATTAAATATAATATCCCAACTTTTTGATCACCCATAGAAAATGAAATTGATTTCAAACCATGGAGCCCTTATCCAAATTATCTTCTAAAAAGAACAGCGAATAAAAATTTTACAATAAAAAGAGGAATTTTCTTACGCATGGGGGATTGTGGTTTTGAAGATATCCAGCATGCAGTTGCACGTTTTATCCCAGATTTCTAGGGTAAACTTTTCACCATTTAGAATGACGACATTCTCCAAACAGTTGGTACCAGATCGTGCTAGCTGTTCATTGTCTGGAAAAGAAAATAGTGCATTTGTTTGTTTGTACCCAACAGGATAAAATGTTAGCATTGTCTAATACAACTTGGTACGGTCTTACCTTGCTGCACACACCAGTACAGCTGTGCAAATATATCATCCAAAAGGACATCACTAAGTACTTCTAAATACTGGGTGAATACATCACATATTGCATAAAGTGCATGATTGCAAGTAGTTGTCATCCATTCAGCTTTCTAGGAGAAAAAATAGCAAGGTGTGTACTACTGTAAAGTTTCAAATGTATCTTATTAAGAATGCGTGAAAGTTTTATTTTAACTTGTAGGCAATTCCTGGTCATCTGTGGGGGAGCTATTGGGTACTTGTTCCATCTGCACCTCTTTCCTAATTTCTATTTTTAATCCCTACTGCTATCCCTAAACTAAATTGCAACTACTATCCACGACGACATGTAATGCTGCATGGATTTGGAAGACAGGCCGGTCTAAAATAGGCCTCTCCACTTTTACCCTACTTACTGTGAGGTTAAGAGCATCAGCTTCAGTAACCCATTGATAGCATTAGAAAGCATAAACGAAGAAAGCATGAAAACCTGATCCCAAGGAGAAATTAAGTAATGTAAATGTGAAGAGTACCTGACATAAGAACTGTAGCATACAGTAACTCCCTTTCTTTTTGCTACTATTTGAGAGCAATGTAAAGATTATGTAAATCATTAATGGATGCTAATATAAATTTAGTCTCACTCACAATTAGCTAACTTTTCTATATCTTAATATTTGACAAAGAAAAAGAAAATCTGGTCTTTCACAAATTAACTCTACGTATTTTCCAAAAGTAGTTGATATCTTGACCATATTTATAACCTATTATATCTGCCACTTTAGGATAAAAAATATATGGCACAGCTGAAATGTATGAAATAAGCAATCGCTAAATTACCAGAACTTAGATGATCTTTCTTTAATGCTTTTAAAAGCAAGTGGCACCCCCCACCACCTTAGAGGTGTGGGGGAGGGATATTGTCTGGGTCTCCAGAGAGAAGAGGGCTCTGTGGTTTCTTTCAGGATCTTTCCACTTTATCCTGCTCATGGGAGCTCAGCTTTCTCACAGATTTGAAAGGTGGGATTACTGCTGGGGGCAGCATCCTAGCTGACTGGCTGCTTTGAGGGTTGCACTGGAAGCCCACTGGTTCCCATGTACCAAAAGGAGAGGGCACCCCACACTCCCAGCCCAGAACAACAGCTCCCACACCTGGTGTTTGGGGAGGACATGTTGTTTTGAAACTGCTGCGGATGTTGAATGAGTTGCCTTTTTAAAATTGGGGAAGAAATTTTATTCTCACTGCCAGAGTGGCCAGCATAGGAAGAGTTTTTTGCCTTCCCTACAGCAGCTCAGGGACCTAGTGGGTAGGTTAGAAGTTGCAACTTGGCAGGTGTCCAGTGCAGGTACTCATTCGATAGGGAGTCTGGTTCCCTGATAACAGGAATTGGGAGCTAGAGGAAGGTTTCCCCTAATGAAACTAGGAATGGGATAGGCGCTCCTGAAGTCTGGTACGGAGAGGTATCAACCTCTTTTTCCCCAGCCCCTTATAAACTTCATATGCATGCTGTGCAGTGAGATCCCAGAAATGGACTGGAAACATGTGACAGATACCCTCCACCAGGTGAGCAGATTATGAAAGGAAGGATGACTTGCACTGAACGGGTTACTGACGGATAGTTCCCAGATGACATCAGTTAATAAATTTGTGGCCTACTTCAACCATATCCCCTGTTTCTGATCTTTCTTCCTGCAATTACCAATTCCTAAACCATTCTTCCAACATGCAAAATAAGGAACTATTATAACCTAGTACATGGAATTATCATCTCTCACTATACAGATGGGGTTTACAATACAAATAAGAAGAAAGATCCCGAGTACGTTCAACAGAACAGTAATACAATTAAGATTGCTTCACTTGTTGCTAGAACTTTCCGATTCACAAGACATATGGGTGTGGCTTTATGATTGAGGAACATTTTCCCCCCAGCTGTGAATCGTATGAAAATCTCTCCCCCTCAACCTCTTCCCTCCGCCCCCGTTTTTTTTTGTTTGTTTGTTTGTTTTTAAATACCTCTGTCTGCTGTTCTGGCAGTTTCATGTTGTCAAATATCCTGAAGACAATCCTAAACAAATCCTGCCACCAGTGTTTTTCATACGTATGGCCATATGTTTTCATTATTTCAAACATTACTGTTAAGCCCCTGCAATTAAAAAACCACACAAGTATGAGGAACCATAAAAAGAAACACTATATGCCACAGATGTGTCACTGCTACACTAATAATAATAATATTCAAAACCTGCATGAAACACATTCTATACATTGTTTTTATTTAAAAAAGAGTGGTAAAGTCAACCGGTTAAAAAAGTATATTTTTAGAAATTGAAGTGGCACCTGGAAAACAAAGCAAGCATTCATTAGCACTTCAAACTAAATAGAATTTTTAAGTTTAATTTCAAGGGATAGAAAACTGAGGGCACAAATTTCACCTGAATAAACTCTTTATAATTTTCTGTAACTTGTCAGAATTTACAGTAAAATATTATGAATGGAAGTGAGCTTTTCTAAATGCTATCTGAAGCTAGGAAATATTCAAGGTGACTTGTAAAAGAGAAAAAATTGGGTTGTGCCCTTTTTGATTCTCTGTAAGAACAGACAAGAGTTTTTAAAAGATTCTACTTATTTTTTTAATTGAGAAATTCAGGTCTCATTTTTTTCCCCCCCAGAAAGACTAAGGATGTCTAGTGAACTGGGAATATTGTGACATGAGACACCATGCATATGAAATCTAATTGAGAGAGGAAGTTATTTTTATTAAGATTTTTTAAAACTTTTCTAGTAACACATTTAACGTAAAAATATTCCAGAAACAGTTAAGAAGAAAGTATCTAGTAAAGATTCACCACCTCTCACCCTTTTAATTAAGGGCTGGGAATATTTCCAGTCAACGTCTTTTACCTCCAACAAGCCATACAGCACAAATATGGAAAAGAAGCCTTCACATTTCTGATACTTTAAAATGTAAAAACAAGCGTACTTTATTTTAAATACCAGGTATTTATACATTAGAAGGAAGCAATACATTGCATACAGTTCCATCTTCTTGTGCAGGTCATCTTTTAGCTGCAAGCAGCAGCAACTCATTTAACTCATTTACAAACCCTCTTCCTTTCATCTATTTTACATTCTGAACATTAAAATTAAATGCATCCCAGTAATGAGCCCTTCAAGTAAACATACATGCATCTCTTTCAACATTTCTTGATTTTTAGGGCTGTGCCTAAATTTGGCTTTACAGTTTTCCTTCCCAGTCTTTATCACAGGTATATAGAATTATAAATTGCCAAATACATTTTGTATAAGTTGTTTGTTACAGTTACTGGAATTCTAAATGTACTTTTTGTTACATTTGAATCTGAGTTGTTTCCTGTTAGTGACAGTGAAGAATTAACCTCAAAAATCTAAAATATAGTTTACTTTTCTCTCTCATTATTTGACACACTGTAAACACACTTCCTTTATGAAAAAGGAAATCCAAACATTTCATATACATCATTAAAAATTTCAATTAAAATAAAAAGCACATTACAAGGGCAGAAGAGCATTCAATGAAAAACAACTAGATTTGTGTGGGAAAGTACCGTATAACTTTTCTTCCTTTCAGTCTCTTTCTGCAATCAATTACCAATTTGCAGACTCCATTACAATATCTGCCCTGGCTTGAACATAATTTGCAAATACTCCAAAAATATGCAAATTCAAGTATTCAACAGAAACCAGAAAGGATTCCTATAGGATTTTGTCATAATTTTCTATTAATATTAAATCTGGTTATTACACTATTTGTTCACATTTGTTTAACAACAACAAAATAATGTGTAAAACTGCCAGGGGAAAAACATATTTGGAAGACATATTAACCTAACTAATTTCCTATTTTAACAACAGTTTAGGGCATACTGATTGTTTACACAGTTGGCCTACTGTGTCAAAATTAAAACTGAATGATTCTGACTAATTTACAACCTCTATCATAGGGAGGGAAAGTTACTGTTTTACTTTTACTGAACAGGCACTAAAAACAGCACTGAGTTTGACTATCACAGACTTTAAGAGAGAAACAGACATACAACAGAAGCCCATATCATAATGTCAAGTATTTCACCTATTGTATGATAATTCTAAAAGCATGTATCCATGTTCAATGGATCTTCATCAACTTAAGTAACAAAGCTAACTTAACTCAAAAGCTTCTTCAGAGAAAAAACAAAAGATTTTTTTAAATTAATGTTTCAGCATGTTTAAAATGTATTTATAGCACTTGCCTATCCTCTCAAAGTGATAGCAATTAAATCCAATATGTAAGTTGCCAATTTTAGTCATATCAGTTATGTTTGCCAACAGACAATTACCTCCATCTGTTTAAAAAAAAATTTTAAAGGCTCATAAACAAGAAAAACAAACCACTTGAAAATTTAGATTACAAATACTGATTGTTACCTGGTTCTTACATCTAATTTGCATCTATTGATGATACAGGATAACTCAAAGAGAATTGGGAACCATCCTCTCACCCACACCCTGTCTTCAGGAGCTACATTCATATCATCACTTGTGTATTCCTTGAAAGCCTTGAGAAGCAAATACAGGATTAATGTAGCAGAAGCATAGTATCATTTACAAGTTATAAACTTACTATTTTGGCGGAAGGTAGAAGTACTAAGATAATATTAGAGTAAATGTATTATATAAAGCACAATTTAAGTACCATTATGAATATTGTATTAGAAAAATTATATTCAATATTTTACAATCTGGTATTAAGGTTTATAAATTATACCACAAAATATGGCAATAAAATCTACCTTAGGAGCTATACTGTGGTCAAGGTAAACTAAATATTTAAAACTATTCTTATAAAAGGTATGAAAAACAGATTTTGCAAGAAACACCTGGATGATCTACTCAGCCACCATTTTTAACTTTTAATTTAACCTCTCAGTCTCCTATTCTGTCCTATAGAGACATCCTTGAGGATAATAGTATTTTTTTGAATTGACACCTATACCTATGCCATTATAGCAGGGGTCGTCAACCTTCAGCATGCAGCCCATCAAGGCAATCCGCTGGCAGGCCGCGAGACATTTTTTTATGTTGACCATCCACAGGCATGGCCCCCTGCAGCTCCCAGTAGCTGCAGTTCGCTGTTCCTGGCCAATGGAAGCTGCGGGAAGTGGCGTCGAGCACATCCCTGTTGCCCACTGCTTCCCACAGCCAGGGGCGGCTCTAGCAATTGCGCCGCCCCAAGCAGGGCGGCACGCCGCGGGGGGCGCTCTGGCGGTCGCCAGTCCCGCGGCTCCGGTGGACCTCCTGCAGACGTGCCTGCGGAGGGTCCGCTGGTCCCGCAGCTCTGGTGGAGCATCCGCAGGCATGCCTGCGGCAGGTCCACCGGCGCCGCCGGATGACCAGACCCTCCGCAGGCATGCCTGAGGGAGGTCCACCAGAGCCGCCTGCCGCCCTCCCGGTGGCACGTCGCCCCAAGCGCACGCTTGGCACAATGGGGTCTAGAGCCGGCCCTGCCCACAGCTTACTCTAATGGGCCACGTGCTGAAGGTTGCCGACCCCTGCACTATAGGTATGTTAGCAAAGGGTGCTCCCTGCATAGGAACAGATACTGAGAAGTTCCAAGCCCCAACAGCTCTCATTGAAGGTCCCAAGAAAATTAACCAACACAAAGTGCAACTTGTTCAAAGCCTACATCAAGATGTTTATAAACAAACGTGCAGCCCATGCCCTCTCCTGGACTTTAAAGTCCCTTGTAGAATTTAAAGCCAAATTTTTAAAGCTGGTACAACTGCACATTTTTATGTAATGAAAGTGTTATTAATTTAAACACTTATGATTTAAAAAGTATGGTTTATACCTGAGGTCTGTCTGATACATATTTTGCACAATGGCGAATGAGGCGGATTGCTTCCATGCTTGTGTCCGGAAAAGCTGCATTGCATGCAAATTCAGACAAACATTTTACTGCATCCTGGAAAGAATCTATGGTGGCTGGGAAGTGTTTTTCAAATACAATTGCTGGAAAAAATACATATATATTAAAATTAACACATGGGTCCTTCAAACATTTTCAAACAAAATGTCAATTGTCCCCTAAAATAATTTTTAAAAGACCAAGATGCGAATCTAGCATAGGAAAAAGGGAAGACAAAAGCGATAGAAATGGCTGAACAGATTTGTGTCACTGCTTGGTTCTGTTAAATGAGTAATTATTACAAAAGCCAAAAATATTCTGTTAAGAATTCATACAGAGGGCACTGTATTTTTATAATACACCTCTACCCCGATATAACGCTGTCCTCGGGAGACAAAAAAATCTCACCGCGTTACAGGTGAGACCGTGTTATATCAAATTTGCTTTGCACTCCCCCACCCCGTTCCTTGTTCCCTGACCGCCCCCTCCACAGACCCCCATCCCTAATCACCCCCAGGATCCCACCCCCTACCCACCCCCCCTGTCCTCTGACTGCTCCAACCCCTATCCACCCCTCCCCGCCCCCTGACAGCCACTCACCAGCAGCGGCAGGAAGCGGAGCAGCCCGGCCCGTCTGCTCCAACCTGCCAGCTCCCAGCCACGGTGCTCTGCTTCCCACCGTCGGTGAGTGTGGAGAGGTTGGGGAAAGGATGCCCCCCCCCCCCCCCGCACTCACCTGCAGCAGGAAGCGGAGCGACGCAGCCCCAGCCTGCTCCGCTTTCCTTGCCCCGGCCCCAGCCGTGTCACTGGGGGGCGGCTGGGGAAAGGTCCTGCGCTCACCTGCAGTGGGAAGTGGAGCACCACAGCTGGGAGCTGGCGGAGTGAAGCTGGCTGGGGCTGGGCTGCTCCGCTTCCCGCCGCCGGTGAGGTTGGGGAAAGGATGCCCTCCGCACTCACCGGCGGTGGGAAGCAGAGCGACGCGGCCCCAGCCTGCTCCACTCTGCCAGCTCCCAGCCGTGGCGCTCCGCTTCCCACCGCCGGTGAGTGCAGGGAGGTTGGGGAAAGGACGGCCCCCGTACTCACCCCCCACTAATTCCCCGGGCCACTCTGGGACTGCGGGGCCCCCAAAAGTGCCCTCTCACAGCTCCTGCCCCCCAGACCCTGGGCGCCCCCGAGACCCTCTGCCCCTTATCAAATCCCTCAGCTCCGGCCTGGCCCAACACCCTTAACACGCTGCTCAGAACAGCGTGTCAGAGTTTTACCGTGTTGTATGCGAACCCACGTTCTATCGGGTCGCGTTATATCGGGGTAGAGGTGTATATTTTAATTTCACACCCATTCACTGATGTAGTCTTCTAAAGCAATGAAAGCCCACAATTAAATGAGTTAAGGCTTGATATTTAGCACTATCTATATTTAAACACATTTTTACTAAGAGCTGAACAGCATCTCCCAGGACAGGCTACAGCATCAGGAATCAGTTGTAGGCCTTTTCCCCCCACCCCATATTTGTGGTTCAGTTGTATTGGCTTTACATATTCACACTTGAGTAGTGAATCACAGAGCTTTGAGAACTTTCTTGAAAGACTGCCTGTTGCGGCTGCACAAGAGATCCCTTTTGGCATTGAAAGCTTGGAGCCAATACCATAAAAGATCATACAATCCCAACTGCCTCACTTCCTTCTTTTAAGACAGAGCCCTAGGCCAGAACTCAGAGAACAAAGGGAAGGCGTGCAGGTAATGCGATTATGCAACATACTTGAATACATACATCTTAAAATCTTAAATTCACAATCAAAAATGAAAAAGTATAACTTGTTTAAAAAATTCATTGTCTCTCAACAGTTGACTTTTCAGACTAGAATAAATGTTTATAGCTCTATTATAAAACTTGTGTAGAGTACAAAGACAAATGACAAATATGTTACTTTATTACTTTTTGAAGTATATATTCTCAGTGAACTACAAATTTTTAAAAAAGCAGTAAAAACAGAGAAATATTGTTTTAACATGCATTTAGGAGAGTTCTGCTAGGCAAATAATTAAATTAGAGCAAACTGAAAAGAACAATGAGCTGTTCATTTGCTTCCACATACCCTGTAATGATATCTGTAAATTATGCATCAGTACTTACTGACAATGTGCCCTGTAGTTTGAAATGCAAGTTCCACTATACTTTCATCCTGATCTGATGCAGCCAAATGAAACACTGAAAATATATTCTTCCAACCTGAGCGAATGTTGGCAGCTTGAGAGTTTACCATCTGTGCTATGCATCGTACAACCATGTCTCGAATGGTAGGAGACCTAAATTATAAACAAAATGTTAATAAATAGTAACTGAAGCTACTGTACTGATTAAAAAACAGAACTTTTCTAAGGACCAATTTCATTTTACAGAAGCAATTCAAACAAAATAACTGATTCCAAAAGCTGCTGGTTATGTTCCTAAGTGATTCAGTTAACTGCATAATTACCTGTTTCTCTTCATTATGTGTTCAAACGGCCTTAAGAAATCCTTCTGGAATCGGAAATTAGCAAGTTCTCCTTTTTCTAAGAATTTCATTGATAACTGCCTTAAGGAATCGACTGCAAAAATAGCTACATCTTCATTAGGATTGCAGCCAACCTAGTAGTGTAGAAGTAGAAACACACGTTGGCATTAAAACTGCATTTTAAGAAATGAGTCTGAATTGTCTTTACATTTGAAGACAGAAACGGAAGAGCAGAAATCACAAATTCAGAAGTGAAACTTAAGATACAAAGTTAAAAATATATTATTAACTCAATCAATTCCTACCAGCAGCATGGCTCAGTACTTTACCAAATACGTTTCTCACTTCCTAACCTAACCAACTTGTATTTTGAAGAACATATCCCAACTTTTAGAGCTCTCTAAAGATAAACAAATGAGCTCATTAGAGCTACTTCACTGGTCAAAATGATAATACAGCGGACCCTTGCTAGAACGTGTGTCTATATAGTGCAAATTTGCTTATAGTGCGGGACCGCGCATGGATCCCAAATTTAATTACCTTCATTGGAATCCATGGTAACGCAGTCCCCGCGTTAACGCGGGACCACACATGGATCCAAAACCCCATGTTCTAGCGAAGGTCCTGTGTATTAAAAAACACAGAAGACAAATAAGACATTTAATTTAGAACGACAGATTAACCCAACACTGCAAACAGCCAAAGCTGAGTTAAGAAACACAAAACACTTTTTACAACACCCAATGACCGCATATTACCACCTACAGCAGCCATTTTTAGATCTATACCATGATTAGGGTCCTAGCAACGTCACTGTCCATTTTGGTCAATTTCACAGTCACAGGATTTTAAAAAATGGTAAATTTCATGATTTCAGCTATTTAAATCTGAAATTCCATGGTGTTGTAATTGTAGGGGTTCTGACCCAAAAAGGATTTGTGGGGGGGATCGCAAGGTTATTTGGGGGGGGTTGCAAACATATTGTAAGGGGGGTTGTGGTACTGCTACCCTTATTTCTGTGCTGCTGCTCGCAGTGGCGCTGCCTTCAGAGTGGGCAGCTGGAGAGCGGCAGCTGCTGGCCAGGAGCCAAGCTCTGAAAGCATAGCCACCACCAGCAGCAGCGCAGAAGTAAGGATGGCATGGTATGGTATTGCCACCCTTACTTCTAGGCTGATGCATGCAGAGCTGGGTCCTCAGTCAGCAGCCGCCACTCTCCTTGCCACCCAGTTCTGAAGGCAGCAGCGCAGAAGTAAGGCTGGCAATACCATACCATGCCATCTTTACTTCTGCGCTACTGCTGACGGTGGCTTTGTCTTCAGAGCTGGGTGCTCAGCCAATAGATGCCACTCTCCGTCGCCCAGCTCTGAAGGCAGCGCAAAAGTAAGGGTAGCAATACCACGACCTCCCTAAAATAACCTTGTGACCCGCCTGCAACTCCCTTTTGGGTCAGGACCTCCAATTTGACAAAGATGATCTCCCCCATGAAATCTATTAAGTAGAGGGTAAAAGCACACAAAAGACCAGATTTCACAGGGAAACACCAGATTTCATGGTCCGTGATGCATTTTTCATGGCCATGAATTTGATAGGGCCCTAACCATGATTAACAAGTTGGCCAATTTATACCACTGCCTTTGCATTTAGTACAGAATATATCAGCCTTGTGAACAGAGAATAACTAGCCAGTTCAAACATGGGTTCAACAGAACAATATAGATGGCTTTAGCCCTTCTACCGTAGATTTTGTATTCTTTTTCCTTTTCTTCTTTAATGCTCTATTTCTATCTATACTAAAGGATAGTCAGTTAGAACTGAATTTAGGTGTAAAATTTTTCAGATTTAGTTTTGAAAGGGTTTTAAATAGATAGGAATCATTTTCTGATTGTGTGAGCAATTCAAATAGTGTAAGGATTAGCAAACATACCTTATTAAAATGATCTCCAATAACTTCCCAGATTCTAGACCACTGTAGTCTTATCCGACCCATGTTATAGTAAGAAATCTCTACTATCTTCTGCAGACTAAACATTCGAGGATGGGTAGCAGACAGTAGTTCATCCATAGATACGGCACAAAGCCAACGGACAAAATCCACTATTAAACAATCAAAATTCATTTAGTATTCTTTCCAAGCTTCATCAGAAAGCTACTTTGTAGATTAAGATAAAAAGTGATAAAACTTACCAATAGCATTTCCATCCAGCCTTGTAGATCCTGTAAATATTCTGAAAAATTCACAATTAATAAGACTTTATTATTTTAAAAAGGGGCTTCTTTTACAAAAAATAATTTATACCACAACTATTTTGCTGCTGTGTTATTGCCCAAACAGATTTCTGGCTATGACAAAATCTAACTGCCTTAAATAAAGCATTTAAGACTTGACAGGTAAATTCTCAAAATCTGGAACACTACCAAAAATGTGAATCATGATTTATTATACTTAGTAAGATTTTAGAACTGCTGTCCCTCAGCAAACTTCAAGAGAAGGTAAAGTATACCAAGAAACACAGCATTTTAAATATATAAATCAGAAAGTACTTTTCATTATGCCAGAAAGATTTGGGTCAATATTCAACCTTTACAAATGACACCACATGATATAATGTTGACCAAAGTATTTGGTCACAGCAAATACAAAAGACTGATGTCAGTTGTGGGTATTATGCCTAAATCCTAGCGACTCGTGAATTCCTTCAAAGGAATACCACTTTGAAATACAGCTATCAATTATGAAAACTATTTAGACACTGGGGGCCTCAGACTTCTCCATATAAAATAGCAAGATTTATGAAAGGTTCCTGCCTGATCCAGTTTTGAAAATAAAAACCAACATACTCCTGTAAGATTCCACTTTACTTTTAGGGAAAAACTAGAACAGTAGTAAATATCAAAGACAGCATTCTTATAGATGAGTACTAGTCAGGGAGGAATGGAAGGATGCAGTAATTGGGTAGAGAAGCAAAAGTGTTTAGTGTCAGTAGTTCTCTCTCTCTCTCCATAAAGGAGACAAAAATCTATACATTTTAACTGAAGCATTTATTCTTAAATTTATATAGAAAATCAAGATGGATCACACTTTATACAGCAACAGCAGCTTCTTTTACACCCCTCAGTTTTGCCCCGGCAGTTATTACTAAATATCTGTAAACAGTTCCTGCTTCTCTTTTCCCTACCTTCCTTCTACCTTCTGCTATGATGAGCAACTCCTACTGTGCAATAACACAAAAACAAAATAAAACAAAAACAAGCACCTTGTGACACTGCAATATGGTGATGCAGATATAGCATTTTTGTAATTACTGGGAAGCTAAATAACCTACTTATTTTTTCTATCACTAATTGAATCTACTGTATTCACATACTGTGAAAAGTTCATGAGGTATCCAACTGGAAGGAAGTTAAATACTGTACCTGTCTACAGCAACAACAACACTTTGGGAACTAGTTTCTCCAATGGATTCCTGAATACTCGCTATCTGCTTCCAGTCCACATTTCCTCCAACTATGGGGAACAATTAAAAAAAGAAAAGGGAGGGGAGAAGAGGACAGAGAGGAAAGTATTTGTGTCAGTATCAAAATAATTGAATATATTTGAATTTATGATGAAGGCAAGTAGACCAATTTTTTCCTTACCTGTTAAATTGGTCATCTCATTGAGTTGGGGTTGCTCCCCCAAACTTGCTTCAAGAAAATTCTCTCTCCAGATTCCACTTCTGTTGGGACCAAAAGTCCCAGAAAATACTTCCAAAAAATGCAAACAACAGGAAGAGTCCTATCAGATTTTAAAGTTAGCTTTTCTGGTTTTTGCATCTTTGGAAGTATTTTCTGGAAGTTTTGGTGCTGAAACTGGATAATTAGTAATAGCGTCTGGTGCCTGGAGAGAGAATTTGCATATTCTACCAGGAGCAAGTGAACAGAGCTATCAGGATTGGCGAAGGGCTACTCCATGTGAATGATGAAAAACTAATCCCTGAAAGCAATGTCCCTAACACCATATCTACCACCATAAAATACAAAGAAAAATAACTACAAATAAATGAAAATACTTATTTTGAGAGCTAGAAACTGTGGCCAAGATTTTTAAAAAATCAGCCCCTAAATTAAGGTTCCTAAATCCACATTTAGGGAAGTTTCTGAAAATCCTGGTCAAAACCAATAAAAAACAGAAACATTGAATTAATATTGCCATGGTGTCTTATTAAGGACACAACTCTTAGGCACTGCAACACACAGAGTGTGTTGAATTGTTCTAAAATAATCTATAAGGAAAAGGAGCAGAGTAGAGTCAGAGTTCCAAGGCCAGAAGGGAACACAAAAGATCATATAGTCTGACCTCCTGTATATCACAGACCACCCAGCACCCCTCACACTAAACCCAACAACTAAAACTAGACAAAATATTACAGCCCACAGCAGACTAAACTATTATGGGCAACACGTGGAGAACAGGAGGGATTGATCTGCACCAGTACCCACAGTAGAGTATTCAATTAAAGCCAATTTTTTCCAATTTTAGAATCTGGCAAATAGAAAATTATTGTTTTTTTCTTAAGTCTCCCAAAAATTTGTCACTTAGGGGTTTCCCCTTTATGCCAAGAAAGTAAAGTCAATTCAATTGTAATAGCTTACCTATTTGGTTCCTCACTCTTCCAAAACTGAACAAGAAGTTGTAGCAAATTCTTATGTGAATATTAATTGTTAATTTTCTATTTTTTAAAAATATGCACATCACCCTCACTAGCTTGCAGAAACTAAGTGATTTATTTGTATTAGTGAAATTGATGTAGGTCCACATTGAGAGAGGCCATAATGAAAGAAAGAAAATGATCAAGCAATATTTTCTATTCTTTCCAAAACGGTCTCCCCTCAATCTGTCACAGAGGAAGGAGTAAAACAATAAACAGATGAAGTGATGGGGGAAAAAACAAAAGTAGTGAGAAAATAATATGGAAAATAAGGATTGCAAGTTTCGCTTAGGAAAAAACAGAGTTTATTTTGAGACCACTTAATTTCTTTAAGGTTTATTTTCCTCTGAAAGGATGTGTCTGCTGTGGTAATTATGACACGGTAGATATTCAAGACCAGGTGGCTGCTTTACAAAATTCCTTCAGCTGAGGCTCTAGTTGTGCATATAGTATGCTTTTCAACAGTGGTTTGAAAGCAAGTACACAAGCTTCTGTAATGCAATACTTGATCCAGTTAGAGAGAGAGAATTTAGAAGTTTTGGCTTCTAATAATTTTGGATGAAAAGCTTAAGTGACAATGGGACTAACCAACTCAGGGAATCAAAAGGGAGTAGAGAAGGCTTTAAAAGAAACAAGTTTACATCCTATGGTGGAGAAAGTTTTGGATGGTGGCTTGACTTATTTTGCTGCCGCCCAGAGTCTTAAAATGTGAGGGAGCAATACCAGGGAAAATCTCTACAATAAATTTGGAACCTCCTATGTTAAGGATGTGAATCTCTAAAGAAAATATACTTGGAGATACACATACTTTAGTGATACAAAAGAACTATAGGATTGGAATTCTAAAAATCTTTGAATCAGGTCACTGGCCATGTCCAGTGAATCAACTGAAGTATTTTCTCCAGATTACAGAGTAGCCTTTCAGAGTAGTCAGTTCTCTGGATGTTTCAAATGTTTCAGCCACTCTGAGAACTTCATTTGGTCAGAACTTTCTGTTTCAACATGGAGGTTCTCAGGTTTGATTAGCTTGGATTTGGGTGTTATAGAAGTCTCTTAGTGAGGAAATGCAACCTGTTAAGAAGCTCTGGATGAAGAAGCAGGTACATCTCTGTCAGGTCAGAGAACCCTGTCCTCCTCTGGCACTTTGTTGTTGGATTTCTCCTTTTTAATATGGAACTAGTGGCATAAATTGTTGGTGGAAAAGAGTATGGAATGTAGTTCCATGAACGAGGCACAGCATCAATTCCAAAAGTTATAAGGTCTCTTTTCCAACAGAAGTGCAGTCTCACCTTCGCAGTTCAACTTGATAGAAAGAGCTTACCTTCTGGGAGTCTCAATGTGCCCATTAACTTTGTTTGCACAACCCCTTCACTTGATTTATTGCTTACCTGCTGAGCCAGTCACCTTCCCATTATATATGTCTTTGTGAATACAAATTAAAAGGATAGAGCCTGTTTGACCCAGGTGAAGGATATGCAGTGCCTCCCTTTGAAGGGACAAGCTTCCCATTCCTGTTTATTAATGTACAGTATGTTACTATTGCATTGTCTGACATAATTTGGACATGGATTTAAGGGAGGCTTTCTTGGAAAGGCTACCTGGGCTAATATGGTAGCACTTCATTCTGGCAGATGGATGTTCCTTTTCAAATCCATGCCACACATTAAGTGACCCAAATATAATGCCTGAATTGATTACTTTACTGCCTGGTAGGATGCAGATGTGGATATCATACGTAACCTTTGCCCTTTGATTCCACTAATGGAGATATGATAGTACAGATTGCAGAAACACAATTCTCCATGTCTGCAGATGGAATCACTGCATGTGCCACTATGATCAGAGTGTGATCCCAATACAAGAGACCACGATCTTTGGTGTTATAGTAAGAAAAGGATTAATGAGAGGCTGGCCCTTTAAATCTAATATCTAAGTACTCCTGTTCTTTTTGCGGATACAAACGAACACGGCTGCTACTCTGAAACCTAATATAAAATGTAGCTTTTGAACGGATCTTCTGTGGAAAAAAATTATGGCCTATAGTGAACCTATCTGTATTCATGCAGAACTAGGACAGTGAAAACCTGCCCCTCAGAAGAAAAAGTGATTATGGCTCTTCTGTATATTCTTCATACTAAGGAAATGTTCAGGAAGAGCCTGGGCTGTTCTAGACCTCAAGAGGCTGAACAGGTCCATGCAAAAAGAAATGTATTCAGAGCAGAACTCTCCTCACTCAAGAGGCCTTTTCACAGACAGAAAACCCAGAAAACCCCCCAAAGGGCAGAGAGAGAGAGAGAGAGAGAGAGAGAGAGAGAGACGGTTTTGCCTACTGTTGCCCCAAAATACGCATTACAAATCAGGACACTAAGGGATAGGGCAGGAACACTTAACTGCCATTCTGTTTGCACAGCAAGATACAGAGATTCTGTCACAAGAGGAAAAGGGGTATTTGCCTCTGGAGTTTGCCTCTGGTATTTGCAAGAATGAGGTTCAGTTCAAAACGTGTTGGGCTGGAGGGAAGAGGTCAGCCTACAGAAAAATTCTTCTAGTTGATTCTTGTCAGAACCACCTGCCTTGGGAATGTTCTCCTTTCATAAAGGAAGTGTTGGAGGAAAAAATAGAACTGTTAAACCTCTAGGCTTTATTAATAAAAAAACCACACATGTCCATACATGGATACTGTGGTGCAATTTTTAGACTTTTTTGTGGGTTACCATAGTTCTCACCTAGAAGGGAGAAACTTTTCTTAGAGGAGAAACACATTACTCCAACTTGCGAATTCATTCTGCACTCATCCACAGATAAGGAAGATTGAGAGTCTCTACAGTATCTTATTTCTGAGTTCTCCTGCATGGGATTAAGAGGACTTAGAACTCCCAACTTTTCTCCAAGGATATGGCAGAGTATTTTCAGTTTCTGTTTACTTTTAAACTTCTTTTCCTAAATCTAAATCTTATCAGTTACTCCACTGGAGAGGCTGATGGAGGTCATCCGTCGCCCCCATCCTCCCACCCATGCAGCTGGTGCTGCGGGCTCCCTCCCTCCCCTCCCTAAGATTCAATCAGGGATATTTATGGTATAAGTCATGGACAGGTCATAGGCCGTGAGTTTTTGTTTCTTGCCCATGACCTGTCCAGGCCTTTTACCAAAAATACCCGTGATTAAATCGTAGCCTTAGACATGAGTATTTTTCCTTGAAAACAAAAACTATGCCTGTATAGATGTGCATACATACTAGGATATTTAACAGGAAGAATACTGCTGGAAAGCAGTAATGTCAGAAGAGACCTTGAGTGACTGTGGGAACCAAATTAAAATGCAAGTTTGCAGTCTAAGAGAATAAAACCAAAATAAAGATACATTGATTTGGACTTGCACGCTTCAAGAGAGAACTATCCTGGGCAGTGAAGCTGTAAACTCTCTTTTACAGGGACTAGAATACTGTGTGCCTCAACAATAGCAAAACCTGTAGCAGTGTGGGGAGAGTGGATGGAGGCAGGTCACAAAGGGAGGCAGGGAAAAAGATTGGCTGAGGACTCAGGGCTGATATTGGGCTATGGAATAGACTGGGACGACAGCCCTCAGACCCCTGGCTGGGGAGCAATACCAGGCAGCTAGTAACAGAATCATAACTGCTCCAGGAAACGTGTTGCACGACAGAGAAATCTTTAGCCAAGACTCAAGTTTTCACCAGACAGTGTGGAAAGCTGTTCTCATGAAGCAAGAGGGAGTCTGGCATCATATTAAAATCAAACTTAGAAAAATCAAACGTTTCTGTTTAATAGTCTGCCTGGGTACGTGAGAAAGAAAACTGGGCATCATAGTGAGTGCCTGAATTGTATCTAAAACCTTCATTTGTTTCCATGGATTTACTGTTGCATTACTCCCCACTCTCAAACAGATTTCTTGAACTGCAATCTTAATTTTAATTTAGATTTTTTGTGCATTTGTTTGGCCTTTTTTTTTTTTTGGTTATGGAATGGGTGTGAATTCAATAAAGTTTTATTTTCAATTATATAAAAATGTTCCAACATTTTGGTTTTAATGGCTTTATTTATCTAACATTGAAGATGGCACATCTTTTAAAAAATTACAAGTTTCTGTCTAATTAATCAGAAATATAACATCCACTTTTTATCATAATGTAAAAATAAAGAATCTTACTGATGGAATGAAGTTTGGCTCTCAAAACTTTACCTTTTCTATAACAAAGTAGCCACTTAAGTAGGTAACAGATTAAGATAAATAATTTTAATCAAGTTTTAAACTAATCATTTAAATCATTGTAATTTAAAACAATCCACCCTGCATATTTCTCACAAAAGTCCACAGGGTGTACCAATCAATCCACATTCATAAATCTACACCCCAATTTTATTTGTATGGAAGTCTGGCAAACAGACATATATTTGGTACAACGAATTAGCAATATTGCTCAATCTAGCAACACAATACCTTTAGTATGAAGTACTTTTGTGATCAGCTACATTTTAATTTCCTCTAAGAAATTACTATAATATTAATAAATATTGCAATTAAGCCATTTTATTTCCCACCCTGTATCCCCCACAAAGTGACAATAAATCAATAAAAAGTATTCTTTAAAATATTTAATTTGGGAGTAAATATCTCAATCACAGTCCTGCATTTGTATTAGCAACAGAAGAAATGTTTTTAATAAATAAGGATTAAAATGACTTTTTTCCATAATTATGCCTCACTTCAATAAAAAAGCCTCCGGCAACCACAAGCTGAGAACCAACTTTATTCAAATATTATACGTCCATACGAAGCTGGATAATTAAAATACTTAGAGCATTCATATTACTCACCTAACCCCAGGCCCACAAATTCATCAGGTGCCTGATCCTTTGTTCCAGTAAAAGAACCTTCCCTGCCTCTCACTGTCCCAGAGATGTAACGTGGTTTTACTCCAGTTCCTATTAATTGTGCCAGCTCAAGTTGACTAATACATTTCAGAATCTAAATTAACACAAAACACAGAAACCACTTAACAGCGAGAAGTGGATTTTAAAAATATTTAATATCCCTGTTCATTTTTATAAAATTCTTTATGAACGGGCAGATTTCAGTGTTTTAAAAAATAAAATTCTCATTTACACGCATACATACTACACACCCAGACTATATACGTACACAGAATATGGCAAAAATTAACAGTAGTCTTTTAAAAATACAGTTACTATCACTTCACTTTATGAACCCAATCCTGCAACTTTATTCATGTAAGGGCTGTAGAATTGGGTCCAAAATATGCAAGTCTGTGCAGATACAAAATAAAATTATAAACATAATATGAATGTGTACATATAAACACCCACTCTACATACATACATACATAGCACATACATACTCAAAACCCACTGTACTCCTGAGGGAATTGTGCGCCAGGACATGGACTTGGCAGTGATGCTGCACCCAACCCTGAAACAGTGCAAGGGCTTGACCTTCCCCAGAAACAGCCTGGGGCCCTGGCATACCTGGTGTGGGCAGGCAGGCTCAGCCCAGCAGGATCCAATTGTGGAGGAGCTTAGTGGGGGGGGGGGGATCCAGATGTGGGGTGAGAGGTTTCTTTGTGGGACAGTCTGGGTGCAGGTGGGTCCGGGGGAGAATCTGGATATACAGGGGCTTGTTGGTGGGGAGGGGGAGTTCTGGTTGCAGGGGCAAAGGGACTCTGCAGAGGAGGTCCAAGAGAAGGCTGTTGGGGCTCAGTTGGGGGGGGGGTCTGGGTACTGGGGGATGGGGCTTGGCAGGGGGGGTCTGGGTGTTGGGGGCTCAAGAGGGGGTCCGGGTGCCGATGGAGTGGGGCTTTGTGGGGTGGCGCTCCAGGTGAGGGGGGCTTCTAGGGATGGTCCCCGTGCATAGGGGGTGAGGCTCATTGGGAGGGGGGATCCAGTGTGGTTGGCTCAGCAGGGGGTGGGTCTGGGCCCAGGGATGGGGGTTCGGATGCAGGGGGTGGTCTGGGAGCAGAGGGGGATCCAGGTGTGTGTGTGTGTGGGGGGGAGAGATCAGCGGGGAGTGGTCTCGGTGCAAGGATGGGGGTCCAGATGCAGGCGTGTATGGCTCAGTCAGGATTCTGGGCTGGGGAGAGGGGAACACTGAACGGAGTTGTGTGTCTGGGTGTGGGAGCATCCAGATGCATGGGGGTTGGGTGGACAAGGGAGCAGCTTTCCACTGTGGCTAAGGAGTGATGGGGCAGGGTGCGGAGCCAAGGGAGATTTCGGGGGGGGGGGGGGGGGTCTGACCCAGTCCTCATCATTCCATGCAGGGGAAGTGTGCTCCTCTCCCACCCCCAGCCCAGCCAGGACTAGCTGCTGGGTGCAGGGAGGTGGGACTTGGCATGCATGCTTCGGGTGCAGGGGGTTGCGGATGAGGCTCGGCAGTGGAGGTTCAGGTGCAAGGGAGTGAGGCTTGGTGGGAGGTCTGGGTATAGATGCATGGAGGTTGAGCAGATGTGGGGGAGGGGGAGGAGGCTTGGGTCACACTCTCGCTCCCTGCAGTAATTTACCTCTTCACTGGCTGCTCCAGGCGACCTAAACAATGCACCTGAGCTGCGGGGGAGGGGCATGTGGCTGATCTTGCAGCTCCCTTTGAATCCCCATCAGAAAGTCATTTTTCTGCAGGGAAGCAAAGAAATCTGTGGAGGACATGAATTCTGCATGTGTGCAGTGGCACAAAATTCCCCCAGGAGTAACACTATACAAAATCAATGTATTTTCATGTACATACTTTCTTATAGTTAAGAATGAACTACTCTTGTACCTCATGCCAGGAATTTCCTAAATAGTTTCCATCTGTATGAGCCACTGTGATGAGTGTTTTTATTGTGTCAATGTTCTTCTGTTTCATTTCAGTTATACCAGAACTCACTGTAAGCAAGGTAAATCTTGCTAGTGCTTGGACATAAGCATCTCTTTCAAGCTACAGAGGGAAACAAAAATGAGTTGTTTCTGTTAGTTTACATAACTTGTCAGCGTCTAAATATCTTTTGGTTCCTTTATGTATTATGGAGGCATTCGGACATTAATTTTTATTTTGAAATCGTATCTCTTATAATAAACCTATGTCCACACAGGAATGAACCAAATATATTAATACATTTGAAAAGTGTACTAGAAATATAGCATCAGATGTTAGTTCTGTATGCCCACTCTTTGAATAATTGTATGCACCACCCATCTATGCAGTAATATGAGCTGTTTGATTTATACGGCCCATATCCCTAGCTTACCCTACTTTGACATAGATTTCAACCTCAAATAGCTGGTTGCAAGACCTCAATGGCAACTACACTGAAAAGTAGGGAGCCATTACAGTCATGAAATTAAATACTGATTGTTGCTAAACTCATCTGCAAAATCTCTTAGCCTACTGAAACTTAAAAACAGGGGAGTTTTCAATAAGGATCTATATGTTACTGAATAAAATAAGGTAGGTTTCATACAGTTGAATTTCAAAGCATTATATTAACTTAAAGCATCCCTCTCTCTTTCTCTAATGAGCTATAGGATAAGGCTCTCCTTGTAAAACCGTAAACCTGGGAAGGTAAGGTGTCACACGTAGCAGTCTAAAGCATGTAGTTTTTAGTAATTTCTTCTGAAACCAGACACTACATTTTGTATTTCAAGTTAAGATAAACAAATATTCAAGACATCCCACC
Source organism: Mauremys mutica (assembly GCF_020497125.1). Classification (NCBI taxonomy): domain Eukaryota; kingdom Metazoa; phylum Chordata; order Testudines; family Geoemydidae; genus Mauremys; species Mauremys mutica. The sequence continues at coordinate 62,956,323 of NC_059073.1, read as the reverse complement.
AGATGAGAGATGCACTCGCTATAATAAACTGTAAGGGAAAAAAGATACGACTCCCCAGCAGCCTCTCCCCAGTTGAGAGATACTATTTCCCATGCCCAAGTGCTGCCTTGCCATGATCTGCTGACAGACTTTCACCAGAACAAGTCCTCGGAGAGAGGATCTAAGAGATATTTATTAATTGAAGGCAGAGACCTACATTATGTATCTGTGTGTCAGAAAAAGAACTACTATAAAATGAACTTGTTATAACCCAATTCCTGAGCTCTCGAACATCTGAGTGTAGGAGCAACTCTTCCTGGGTAGGTGAGTGACTGACCTACCTTCCATGCGAACAGAGTAGAGCTACAAAGAACAAGAGAAGGGGTTTCTACATGTGTATAACTGATGTATGTGGATGGCTTATTCATGTAGAGGCCAGAAACTACATTCTTTGGAAAAGGAAGCTCATTACAACTCCATTTCTCATATGAACCTATTGCAGGAAGTAACTTTGAGGAGATTAGACTTGATTTCACAATGAGTATTTGTGGTTATAGCTCCTGGAAAGAGGGTGTCTTATAAATCTGATTTGAATAATACCGGAGGACTTATCTTTTCCCTATATCTTTTTTATAAAACATGGACCCTAGCCTGCAGAATTCCATCCCTGCAAAGTCACGAAATAGATATTAATTACAAAATGCAGCGAGCTGTTTGGGAATTTATAAGGCAGGTTTTTAGATGAAAGTTAAAGAGCAAAAGAGCTGGAATAAAATGAGCCACAAGCAGAACAGACATCCATTTTGTTGGGTATAATCTAGTATCTTTTCTGTATTTGTGAAAATCCTCAGATAAGAAGTCAGCAATGGCCAATTGGCAGGAAACAGAAATTCTGTGTGGGCTGCAAGGTTTATAAAAATTCCAGTGTATATGAAGTCTAAGAATTTATTGCTAATTTATTTCATGTAGAAAATACTGGCAGCAGCATCAGACTCTTGTATAGCTAAATGTTCGATAAACCTGTGGGATTACATAATTCAATGGGCCATATTCAATACTGACTGACATTCTACTTTACTCTGGGCTTAGGCAGAGTGAGCACAGTTCAATCTGAGGAACACTCTCCCATGATATCATCAGGTGAAGAGGGATTGCTGAACAAAAAGACTCAGTCAGAGTCAGATCTCCCATGAAGAGAAAAGCAGTAACAGAGGAATTTAAGGCACTCTCTTCTCATGGCAGATGTTCTCTTTTCCCTCATGAAATGGGAAAGAAAGAGTGATGCCTTCTTCTTACTAACCACCACTACTATAGAAGGGGAGAAAAACAACAAATGAGCCCACCCATCAACTAAAAAGGATAGGTGAGCTGAAATACGCAAATTAAGCACAGCCTTTGAGGACCCCTATCTGGAAAAATCATGGAGCAGAGTTGAAATAACTGGCTCTGTGGATATGGAGGAAGCGGTGGATGTGACATATCTTGACTTTAGCAAAACTTTTGATACGGTCTCCCAACAGTATTCTTGCCAGCAAGTTAAAGAAGTATGGATTGGATGAATGGACTTAAAGCTGGCTAGATCGTTGGGCTCAACGGGTAGTGATCAGTGGCTCGATATCTAGTTGGCAGCCGGTATCAAGCGGAGTGCCCCAGGGGTTGGTCCTGGGACCAGTTTTGTTAAACATCTTCATTAATGATCTGGATGATGGGATGGATTGCACCCTCGGCATGTTTCCGGATGACACTAAGCTGTGGGGAAAGGTAGATATGCTGGAGGGTAGGGACAGGGTACAGCGTGACCTAGACAAGTTGGAGGATTGGGCTAAAAGAAATCTGATGAGGTTCAACAAGGACAAGTCCAGAGTCCTGCACTTAGGAAGGAAGAATCCCAAGCACTGCTATAGGCTGGGGATCGACTGGTTAAGCGGCAGTTCTGCAGAAGACCTGGTGATTACAGTGGATGAGAAGCTGGATGAGAGTCAACAGAGTGCCCTTGTTGCCAAGAAAGCTAACAGCATATTGGGCTGCATTAGTAGGAGCACTGCCAGCAAATCGAGAGAAGTGATTATTCCCTTTTATGTGGCACTGGTGAGGCCACATCCTGCGTCCAGTTTTGGGCCCATCACTTCAGAAAGGATGTGGACAAATTGGAGAGAGTCCAGCGCAGGGCAACGAAAATGATTAGGGGGCTAGTGCATATGACTTATGAGGAGAGGCTGAGGGAACTAGGCTTTTTAAGTCTGCAGAAAAGAAGAGTGAGAGGGGATTTGATAGCAGCCTTCAACTACCTGAAGTGGGGTTCCAAAGAGGAGGGAGCTAGGCTACTCTCAGTGGTGACAGATGACAGAGCAAGGAGCAATAGTCTCAAGTTGCAATGGGGGAGGTCTAGGTTGGATATTAGGAAAAACTATTTCACTAGGAGGGTCATGAAGCACTGGAATGGGTTACCTAGGGAGGTGTTTTTTTAAGGCCTTGCTTGTCAAAGCCTTGGCTAGGATGATTTAGTTGGGGATTGGTCCTGCTTTGAGCAGGGGGTTGGACTAGATGACCTCCTGAATTCTCTTCTAACCCTGATCTTTTATGATTCTATGATCTGGTATAAGATATGGCGTGAAAGCCCCAAGACAGACTTGTGTTGCAGCATCAGATTCACTTTAAAACCACAATAATGAAAAAAACAGATTTTAAAAATGAGATTTTATTGTGCTCAGAGGTGAGGATGCATGGCTCACAGAACTGTACTGCGCTGTGCTGTTCAGGAAAAATCCATAAAATCCAGCTATCAATGTTATGATTTTATCATGATGCATAAAATACTGACTGTTCTTAGAAAGTGGTCTTGGGTAACAACCCATCTATAATCCTCCAACAAGACTGACACATAATATGAGAACACCAGTAGGAAGGTGGGAGAAAAATTTAGCATGGAACAGACAATATATTTCTTCTCAAAAATTCTCATAAGGGAAAATTTACCAACCATCCCTAAATAGTCTTGTGTCATAGAATCATAGAATCATAGATTATTAGGGTTGGAAGGGACCTCAGGAGATCATCTAGTCCAACCCCCTGCTCAAAGCAGGACCAATCCCCAAATCCCTAAATGGCCCCCTCAAGGATTGAACTCACAACCCTGGGTTTAGCAGGCCAATGCTCAAACCACTGTCCAAAATGGGCAATACTTATCAGAATCTTGCACAATAGGAACTTCCTAGTCTAAACAAGAGAAACAAGCACAGTATCTTAGAGATCACTGAGTGGTAATTGTTGGCAAGCCATAATTATTTTAATGGCGACCAAGATACAGAACTCTCCAGAACCTGAAGGTAATATCATGGTCTTCACTTAAGAAGGAAAAGAAGCAAAAAACAATTAATTTTCCTTTGAGATTGAGTATCAATCATCCAGAAAAATAAGCAGAAAGCCCTGAATGACAAGGAGCAACCTACAAAGTGAATGAGATAAATCCCTATGTTTTGACAGTGGCCGATTCCAAGGAGCTGTTCCTCAGTCTATATTGAAAATTCGGAGATGCTGCTTTCAGTAAATTATTCATGGGCCATTAGTTGCTTTTCACAATTTAAAGACATTTATGCTGACCAGCGTGACTTTCATGTTGCCAATACATTTGCTCAAAAGAAAATATGTTACACCATACTGAAGCCGCAGTGTTTTATTCTCTGATGGCAAGATAGATTCACTGCTGCCCATAATACTTTTGAAAGTGGAAGACATTGGCTTCTGCTGAGAGAGACTCCTACACACCTATTACTAGTATGAGAAGGCAATTATTAACTGCCAAAAAAGTTATAAGAGGGAAATTACTATTTTCAGTAGGTGATAATGTAAATGTGTTTAGCTTAGGGATCACTTTTTTAATAATTAAAAGTTTATTTTCTATTTTCAGTAGACTCATTTAAAATTGTGGTGTCAAACATAAAAGAATTCAGCCTTCATCCCAACTACCAACATATACTCTCAGATTATGGCAGATCAGTACCTTTATTGGCCATTTCCTAAAACTGGCAGAATATTATGTTAAACAGGTGAGAGTTTAAAGCCCCCAAAATAAACTGATTCCCAAGTTTAATCAGTATTATCCACAAGAGCCAATGAGTCTGGAATTCTTGACATCCCATTTAATGCGAGATGCATTAGTGCATTATATTTGGAAAGACATTCCCAGTGCCACAGAGTTAAAATGATATCCAATTACACAAGTCTCAGAATAGCTATGGTCTCTCTCTAAAGTTGAGCATAATGTTTCCACCAAGGTTCAGTGAACTACAAATTTTCAAATACACAATATATTTGAAAAAGATTCATGTTAAGAAACAGAACCTTTTGTGACAAGATTTAAAGATGAAAAAAAAAGTTTGTCTGTTCATCTGAAAACTCTTCTTTGTAGTCTTATATATATATGGAAACAAGTTTTATAAATAACATCTGAAGCAATTTAGAATTTAAAATAAACTCAATGCACTCAATTAAAACCAGGTACAGTAATAACATCAGAACAAGGAAGTCACTGGGTATTGCAGTACTTACATATTCAGGTAATGATGTAAAGAACTTAGTGAATGTACTACCATTCCATTAACAGCACCTAAACCAAAATATTCTCATATAATCTTAACATTTAACATTACCTGAATACTGAAAATGCATGCAATCCTGATTGCACATCGTATGCCTTCCAAGCAAAGAGATGCAACTTCTGTATCATCACAGTCTTGTAGACCCACACTGAATGCAGCTAGGAATGGTGTCCATGCCAACTGGAACACAATAAAACACACCTTACATTAATTTTTAATATCAATCTCAACAACAGAAAACTTTATTCCAACAGAAAAAGAAGTATAAACATCACTGTATCTCGCTGAAAAATAATTTTAAAAAAATGCTTAATCCACAACAACTTCGGAGTGGACTTTCTACTAAAAAGAAATAGGAAGTAGAAATAGGGAAAAGGAGTAATAGTAAAGTTATAAGGCAAGGAGATGATGATTTTGGACCAACTGCAGTTTCCAAATACAGACACAGTTTCTAGTGACAATGCAGTCTTGTCCAGAGCATTTTTTTAAATTATAAATGTTTGTTATCTTAGGCAGTGCCAGGGGTTCTAAAAGAGAGAAGCTGTGTGTAAGTTATATATAGTGGATATTGTTTTTATATTATCTAGATAACAGTTCTCCATATGCATACATAATTCTTTGCATAATCAGAAACAAATATATGTATTTGTATATAAAAGTTATGACAATAGCCCCAAAACTTAATTGCACAGTGAAAGGTGCAATTCAAATTTGCTGAATGGTGCCATCCTGACACACACAATTTCAGAGAATTGCTCCCATATAAAGAGTCAGATTGACAAAAATGTAACTGTAGAGTTCTTGAAAAACTGTTCATGAAAATATTTATCCTAGTGCGTGCCTTACTTGTTAGAGGAAGTAAGACAGACTGATCTACTCAGCTATCTATAGCATATTATTATAATGATTTTATATTAGTTAAACAGCATGGCTAACTACTATTTGGCCTTTTTCATACGATGAAAAAACCCTAACTATACAATAATCATCCCTACCAAGGTGCAAGTGGTGGAGATAGAAGGAAAGAGAGTTTTTCGCCTCTCCAGAGAAGGGGATCCGGACATTCCTTCAGTGACATAACTTTCAGTACTTCAGTTTGAATTTTGAATGGATAGAAGGGGAGATTAGATTTCTATTACTTTAGCACGTCTTTTTCCTTTTCTTTTCACACTGAGATTTTCCATAAAGTTTATGTGGACAGCAGTACTTTAAGCCATTAAGAGTGTTTCTAATGGGACACTGTTTGCATACTACAATTTTGCTGTTTGGTGTGTTACACATACAGTTAGATTCACATTATGGTAACTTTCTAGAATTTCTTCAAAATGTACAATTTGCTCATTTAGGATGAAAATCATCCCTTATGAAGCACAAGTCCTATTTTGAGGGATTTAAGTGGTTCACAGGCCTTGTCGTGGCACACAAGGTGAATTTCACCTGCACTTATTTTTATCATGATATATAACATCACTAGGTTATAAATTTCACTACTTCATTAACAGGAAAAGATATGCATACAGATTTGAGAACGTTTACAGAACCTAGATATGAGGAAAGCCAGGATGGAGTGAGCAAATATTTATTCTTTACTACATTGTAATCACTACTTTGAGACGATATTTATTATTCCAATCACTGGCTCTAAACGTTAAGCTGTATTATTGGTTCTTACGATTAGTTAATGACTGGGAATGATAAAAGGATGAATGTCTTGGAGCTGAGTCTATTACACCTCTACCTCGATATAATGCGACCCGATATAACACGAATTCGGATATAACGCGGTAAAGCAGTGCTCTAGAGGGGTGGGAGGGGAGGCGTGCACACTCCGGTGGATCAAATCAAGTTCGATATAACGCGGTTTCACCTATAACAGTAAGATTTTTTGGCTCCTGAGGTAGAGGTAAAGAAACTCAACGAGGAATAGATATATCCACTGGAAGCTCACATTACAGCTTTGGGTTTTTCTCCCTTTAAAAAGAGAGAGGTTTTGCAGATATTCTTCTCTGCAAAGTAAAGAGAAAATTTTATAAAAATGGGAAGTTTGTTATTTTACATACGCCATGTGACTGACAACACATTCCTTAACTTAGATGGATCAATTTCAGTTTTTTTTAAAAATACTTACGAAACTAAATAATGTCTGTCACAGTTCAAGGCAACTGCACCTGTATTTCTACTCTGTGGTCCAGCAAGGGCACCAACTCAAGGCTCTGGCTTCTCAGCCATCACCGCTCTTGGGCAGAGACCCACATCTCCCTCCTGCCAGGCATTTATCCAGGCTGCACTGTTCCCTGCCTACACTATGTTATTCCCGTAAGCCAGACTCCCTAGACAAACCAGCGCCTGTGCTTTGCTTTTGCCTCAGAGGATATAAACAGTATAATTGCTCTCAGTTATAAGTTACCACACAGATCTTTCTAAGCAAGCCTATTTATATGCAAGGTGAAAGCATTACAGAGACAACCTATTAAAAACAACAAAGGAACTTATATACGTCATGAAAAGCTTATCAGAGGTCACCTCAACTCTAAGGTCTTCCAGGTGTCAGTCTTTCCAACCCTTCCTTAAGGATTGCCCCCCACAACCCAGACAGAAGGTTCTGCCCGTTCATATGATCACAAAAAAAAGTCCCTCATTCAGTTTAAACTCAGGGTATTTATCAGTTACCTTTGAAGAATCCAATTTGAACCAATTTATGCAAGGCTGTCCAGATGATGGTACCGCTCTGAATGTGTTAAAATCTGAGTGAATTTGCCTAATCACTTTAACTGTCCTTTGTTCCTGGAGAGCGATGAAAGCACCTTTACTTGTTAAGCTCCCCACTCCTGAAGCCCTTCCACCACTATAGGGAAACGGTCTAGCAGGAGAGAAAGGCTCTGCCAGTTCCCCACTGCTGGAGCCATTTCTCACCACAACAAAAGGTCCTGGCAGTGAGGAGCTGCTGAATCCTTTCCCCACAGCCTCCCTACTTCCGGAGCCTTTCACTGACACTTGTAGCCACGCACCACAATGTGGACGTAGTGAGCTTTTTACGCCAGCACATAGATAAACATACATTACACATCGCCACCAGTGGGGTGTAGCGTAGACAAAGCCAGAGTGTGCAACTCCCTACCCATTCTGAAGTCTCACTGTCTCTGTCCTGACTCAGGTAACAGCACTGCTGGGCCTGCACATGACTGTTGGCTCCATACCATTTTCTCCTTTCCCAGGTTTGACTTCCTGATGTTACCTGGCCCAGTGGAGGGATTAGGAACTGATAGTGGGGGATCTGGGATGCATGCGGCATTCAGGCTGAAGTGCAGAGGGAATTGCAGTTAAGGGGGACTTTCTCCTCACAAATATATCTCACCCTGCCCTGTCTTTAGTGGCTAGAAACCTCTTCAACACGCCTCCCAATAGCAACTCAATCGACAGAAAGGTAGCCAGTTCCCAGATGTTTCAGGTTTTAATTTAATAATACAACTGTTTGAGCTAAACCAATAATAAATTTCACACCCTATCAAAGCATCAGATTGTGTGTGGTGGTAAAGTGATGTGGATAACTGCTTGCTGAAGGCTGGAATGAAACCACCACCGTGTCTTTTGTTGGTGTGACCGAGAGTGACATTTGAACCCATGTCGCCAGATGTGAAAAGCCAAATACAGTAACCCATTGTGTCAGTTGCCATGTACATTTTTAATATGAACTTGTGCTAGCAGAATGTGTTAAGTCTTCATTTTCACCAAAGTACTAAGCTCCTTCACTGTTCTGTGGATTCATACAATCAGACATTGGCTGCTCCGTAACAATTTCTGTTGTGGACTTCTTACGGTGGTTCTTTTGCATTGTCTACTAAGCATTTGCTTTTAAGACCTGCATAATGCTTCACAGTTTCCCTTTTGCTGACATTTATGGTATTTTGTTTCTCAGGCGGATACACTTTCCACAAATATTGTGATGTTCCACTACATCTTCCATATATTTCTGTTCTTTTTGCTGTCGGTCTTCTGTCCGAGTTTCCTCAGGTTTTCCTTTTATGTTTCTTCTTGAGCTTTATAGGTTGAAATTTTTGCATCATCGCAAGCATCCCTGTGTTCCCATTTATATTCTGTGGGAGATGCACAGCATTCCCAGTGAAACATCATCTGTTTTATCAGAGTTTTTAACATACAGTCTTCTGATCAGTATGTCGTCTGCCTCATCTTCCAGGGCATACGAGGACATTTATTTGGTACCCATCACTGTTACTGACAATCCTGATGCAACATGCAACTGCTCAAAATGACCTGTTCATTTTAGCCATGTCTTCTCAGCAAAATTAAGACTTTCGAGAAGGGTTAGTGAAAATACTGACTCCATTTCCCTCAAAAATGAACTTTTCTTTGCAGGCTGTTTTTCTGTGCCCTTAAGCTACCTTAGTTTTCTCCCTCCATGCCTGTGGCTTCCTTCCTCTTCCAACAGGAGCTTGGCCTTTTTCCTGTAGCTCTCTTGTGGCCTGCAGTGCAGTTCTTCTGCAAAGTCTACTCTTCATGGAGTTCACATTTTTCTGTCTTATCTTTTTGTCTCTCTCCTCTTCGGGCTGGGACTTTTCCTGCCCTCACAGCCCTACAAGAGCCGCAGCTCTCTCCTCTTTCTATTCTACAGTGCAGCCCTGACAACCTAGCTTGTTCTGGATGTTGGTCCAGTGCTTAGGGATGAGGAAAACAACCCCTCTTTGCTCTGAGTAACTTCACATACTCCTTCTTCCTTTCTCCTTGTTCCGACACTGTTTGTTGAAGTGCAGGCAGAAGTGAAGAGCACTGGGGTATATACGGTTGCATCCAGGGCAAGCGCTTTATTACTAATAGCATGGAAGTGGTTGAATTTATTCCAGGTGTAATGAGACCTATAGTATTAACTCTAAGAACTTCCTACTTCAGCAGGAGTTTGAACTGATAATCCCACTCCAGGTTGGTTCAGGAGTAAGCCACCTTCTCATAGAGTACTCTTCTCAGTTACCAAAGACATCTGGTGCTCTGCTCTGCATTTGACAGTGTTACCATGATAGACAGAAACACATTTGAATATATATTCTTAATCTGGGAGCTGTTAATCTGAAAATCAGTTTTTAAGTGGGGCAAATAGAAGATTGTTTAGATCTACACCAAGGTAAGGACAAGCAATTCAGAACCACACATTAGCAAAGATGTATCTTCAACACTAACCTACTCCTCCCATTGCAAACACTAAAAAGAAAGAAAATATTGCACACCTCTTCACTATACCCAAGAGCCCACAAATTCACAATTCCACTAAAAGCAACAGACTGTTTTGTCAGAATGAACTTCCTTTGGCCAACACACTATATACAACAAGTTAAATCTCCCTCAGAATGAAGAGGAATTCTTAACCAGAGAGCTGGGCTGTGTAACAGTTACTGACTGACTATATTGCCTTGTAATTTCCCTCCTGTGCAAATCCCTTCACTCTATTGCCTTCTCTCAACAAATATTTACAGTTTCTCATCCATTCCTCATCCTTTACTCTCCACATTTCTCCTCAATTTCTCTTCTACCTTTTTCGTTCCTTGTTTGAGGATGTCACCCCGCCACCTTTTTGAGCAATTCCTTTTCAAAATAAAAAACACTTACTTTAAAAATACACCCCTTTTCTTCAGCTTTAGCTGTAGTAGATAAAGGGCTTCAGTTCCTCCTTTGAAATTAGGCCTTACTGGTGGGCAAAATAATGAGAGGATGAACTATTTCACCCATCACTCCCTTTTGGGGGTCCTTAAAAGAAAAGAAATGTTAAGGGGGAAACTGTCTGCAGAGGATGTCTGACATTTGATGGCTGGGAAGCAGGTGGACTGGAAAAAGTACGCTTCACTGTCATGGCTGCCATCCCAAGAGTCTCCTGGGACCACAGGATTCAATGTAAGATCACTGGGCCTTTGTTGTCCTGATCTTGAAAGATGTTCTGACTAAATTAGGCCAAAGACCAGTCGACACTCCCACCTCCACTGGCTTTGGCTAAATCCCGACCACCACCTGGGATGTTAGATTTTGGTTCCTGCTGTCACCCCTTCCCCCCATCATGTATCCTTTTCCTTCTGTTTCCTACACCTCTCCTTTTGCCTTCTGTGTCTGACTTAGCCAGCCTTTAACTGCCTTTCCTTTAGTTTTTGTATCTTTACAAAAAGGTTGAAAGGATTTTTAATGGTGCGCACCATGGTACTAAGTAGACCGAGGGCTCTGTATTCAGAACCCTGAACCTTGTTTAAAATTATTGTTGTACAGTAACAGAGCCATGTTAATATCTTTGGCCTGGTCTACATTGGGGAGGAGGGGACGGGAATGGATCTAATATACGCAACTTCAGCTACGAGAATACCGTAGCTGAAGTCAACATATCTTAGATCGACTTAGACTGACTTACTTCGTGTCCTCGCGGCACAGGATCGAGGGCCGCCGCTCCCCCGTCGACTCCGCTTCCGCCTCTCGCCCTGGTGGAGTTCTGGAGTCGACGGGAAGTGTGTTCGGGGATAGATGTATCACGTCTCGTCTAGACGTGATACATCAATCCCCAACAGATCGATCACTACCCGCCGATCCGACGGGTAGTGTAGACATACCCTGTGACTCTCTGGGCCCATTTATTCCATCAAAATTAATATAACAGAACACACAAGAATGGAAAAGGAGGGGGAGCAGAGAGAAAGCAGGAGAAAGGGAGAGGACAGGTAGGAAGCTTTTAAAATAGATATTAAAAAGTTACTTATGCAAATGAAGACTTATCATTCCTAAGCAGCATGACATTGACAGGCACAACATCTTTCAGTAAAACAACTAAATGGTGCTTCTTATTGGTTTGGTAATATCAACGTGGGCTCTATTTCTAAAACTGTGGTTTTTAGCCCAGGATACGGTTATAAACTCATGCAGGTAGCACCCCCTCAAGTTATTTAAACACTTCTAAACTTCCAGGATAGATTAAGTAATGTGATTTTTTTTTGAACAATTCTGATTGTTTCACGTTGTAAAAGAATTAAAGTCCAGTAAGATTTAGATTACTCTTCTGGAAGTTTTGAAAGACCGAACATTACCACTGAAATAATATGGAATCCCACAGTATTTCTAATAATGCCTTGCAATCACAGTGTTCCAAGTTAACATTATATACCCATGTAGAATTTCAATACAGAACATGAGAATCTCACCTTGAACATTGGTCTCACATGCTCCAAATGGGTTGCACTAGTAAAAGGTGCCTGAACATGGCTCACTGCTTCCATGAGGGCTTTTGCTGTTTTAGCCATCTGTTCCATTTCCAAGTTATATAGAAGTCGTCTCTGTTTTTCACTAGCAACATCTATAACACATTTTTCCTTTTACATTTGTGTTTTAGTCAAGGCTTTCTCACAGAAAGTAAAATAGTAATTTAGTTACATTAATCATTTAAATGTTGTATTCTGATATATTTAGACACTAATGACATCTAAAAGTTAATGCAAATTTATCTTGTTTGTTTATACTGTAGTATAAAATCAAATTACATCAATGCACTAATAACAAAAGTATGTGAGTAGTGAAATGTTTGTTTTTTAAATGATAGTTTACCTTAATTTTAGTCTATATAGAAATAATCTATATAATAAATCATAAAGCTTATGACTGAACTGAAGCAATCTATTTTAAGAAGAAATACTAAGCAACGTATATGGGCTGGATTAATTTCACAAAGTGGACAGAGATTTTATATCAAATTATCACCACAGCGAGGAAGGATTAAGTGTGGAAAGATAAATATTTATCTCTTTCTCAAATGTATGTGGCAAAATGCCTTAACACCTTTTCGTGCTGGTATTGAAGCTTCTATCTCAAAGTGAGGGACAACCCAGAGAGAGTACAATAAAAAGAAATAAACACTTACATTTTCAGGGAACATTTAATTCATCAGAGTTTAACGGCTTTATAAAAAGGAAAAATAAACTGCTAGACAGAAACAAGCTGAAGAGCAGGAAAAAAGAGGTAGCTACAGATGGAGACTTTTGACATTGGAAAGGAGTTATGAGCAGAGTGTTCTTGGGGGCTAGTTTTAGAATCATTCATTAACTATATATACAGAAAAAATTGGGGTAGCTTTATAAAAACAGAATCTTCATATTTGCAGAAAATATGAAAACCGAGTGCACACAATGAGGAACCGGCAGATTCAAGAACATTTGGATCATTAAAATGATGGTCCAGAAGACAAACTGTTAAATGTTTTTTTAAATTATTTAAGGAAGGAACCAATCTAGGGAATGTGTGCTAAACGAGCAATCATAAGCCATAATGAAAACAAGATTTTGAAGTGTTATTGTGGGGAAAATCATAGAATATCAGGGTTGGAAGGGACTTCAGGAGGTCATCTAGTCCAACCCCCTGCTCAAAGCAGGATCAATCCTTAACTAAATCCCCAAATCGCCCCTCAAGGATTGAACTCACAACCGTGGGTTTAGCAGGCTAATGCTCAAACCACTGAGCTATCCCTCCCCGCATTACTGCATTAAAACAAGATATTGCTATAGGTGATGGACAGGATACAAAACAAAACGTGATATGGTTACTTTATTATAAAGGTCTCCTGTGGAATACTGTATACAGTATTCATCACTGTACAACAGCAAAAACTATGCTACCAAGGAAGTGCTGTGTAGAGCAACAAAGATGACACCTGGACTAAATAATATCAATTCCGAGGCAAGATAAAGTCAGAATAAACCCAGTTTAATTTACACAAGACTTCAAGGGAGCATAACTGACTTTCAAAATTAAAGTCAATTACTGCAGAAGATGACATAACTGAAGCCAAAAAGATGACCTGAACAAGAGCTCTGTATAGCTCTAAGGCTTTTCTCTCTAACCAACAGAAATTGGTCCAATAAAAGATATTACCTCACCCATGTTGTCTCGACAAAAAGAAATGAATTGATGGGTATGGGCAAAGAGTAAGAAAGCGAGAATAAGATTAAATTTAAAGAGGGCAGGAATTTTGGGAGCCAGAGTTCTTAAATATTAAGTTCACAGAAAGAATCATTTAGTACTACATGTAAGAACCTGTAAAATTAATCATCATAGGTTCATGTTTCATAAGATACAAAAGAAGAAAGGGGAAAAAAAAGTGAGAGAGAGAAAGCAAATTGAACCTCATTTCAGATTTCCTAGTGCATCCTTTCCTCTGTGTTTCTCTTAATATGTATGTTTTTCAGAGTAGGTACTCGTGTATAGTATGGCACTGAGATTACTACTGTTGCTAAACAAATAACTATTCACAGCGACATTAAACAAGACGCTGTTAGTTTAGTACACCATATTCTTAACACCAGGAGACCACATTATGAAATAAAAGAGCCAACATTTATTCTGTGACGACTGACACACTGCTGGTACTTACTTTGTTTACTAGATTTTGTGGGTATTACTAGTTCTTTCGTTTCCTTCATAGATATCTTCTTCCCTGCTATTTCATTATAGATAGCTGACAGATACTCCTCAGGAAGGTCCTTACTGTCATTGATACCTCTGTTCATCTTAATATACTGCTCCTTGGTCATTTTGTTCTTTACCTGGAAACCAAAAAGAAGCAAATAGTATGAATGAGAGAGGCAAAGGGGAAGATTTTTAAATGGATTTAGACACCTAAACAGGCAGATAGGTGCCTACGCCCACCAGATAATCACCACTGACATTTTCAAAGTCACATCTCAGGTGTTACCTAATCCCTCAAAGTGGCTAAGTTTCCGCCAGTCAGCATTTTCAAAACGGTCTAAGTGCTGCTGCCACCCCACCAGCGGTAAGGAGGTGCTAGAACAGTTAGCTCAAGCCAAAGCCCTGGAGGCTCCAAAGCAGAATTTTTAAATTAGGCAAGGGAATGCTTATCTTGCCAATGGGGCCTGATTAGGGTGACCAGATGTCCCGTTTTTAAAGGGACAGTCCCATATTTAAGCTCTTCTGCAAATGTCCCAGCTTTCTTTTTAAAAACGGGCAAATTGTCCTGTATTTTCTGTCTTTCCTCCCCATCAGTACTGGTGGGTCCTGCTTCTGGCCCGATCCCTGATCACTAGCTGCCTGCCCACCAGCAGTGAGTTGGGGGTCCAGTGGCCAACGGGCGGTGGGTGTGCAAGGCTGGTGGCAGGGCCAGACGCTCCCCTCGCTGGTCCGTCAGTGCAGCCCTCGCTGCATGCTGGCTCTCGGCCCCGTCTCGTTTCCGACCAGCACTGGCTGTGCGCTGCAGTGGTTGGTGAGTGCAGGCAGGCGCTAGGTGGCAGCCGGTTACGTGTCTCCTCTGCAGCCCACCCATCAGCCCTTTATGAGCTCCCCCTCTCGCTGTCCTCTCCCTGCTTTGTCCCTTCACCCATCCCAGCCCTACTGCTCCTCCATATCCTCCCCGTCAATGTGTGTCCCGCTCCCAGTGCAGTGCGGAGAACCAGTCCCTGGTTGGAGTGCTCAGCTCACCAACAGCCTCGCCGGAAGGCTCCTTCCTTCCCCCACTGTCGCTGGCTGGGCCAGCGCCCCAGGAAAGCCCAAGAACCTCCAGCCTGGGGCGCTGGCTAGGAGGAGCCAAGCCCTGCACGTGCCAAAACCCTGCACAGCACTGTCACAGGGAAGCCTCTCCGCCCCTCAGCTCAGCTCTGGAGTGGCGGGTGGAAATGATTTCCAGCCTGTTTGCACCCCGACCCTGCAGGCTCCACAGCAGCGACCTGGGCAGGGCCTTAGCACCCTCTTCACCCACCCTTCCCCTGCCTGGTTATGCCCCCAAGACCCACAGGGCTGCTCCATTCCCTAGGCATCCTCCCCCACTGACTCACCTCTCTGGCTGGTTTGCTGAAGCCCCTGCAGGCAGGTTCCCTGGGCCCTGGTGCACAACCCATCCTTAGGGCTTAACCCCTTCCTGCCCGTGCTGTAACAGGGGGACAGGAGGTTGCTGGATTATGTCAGTGGCCAGCCTGGAGGTGTTAGCTGCCTTTTAACACTGTGTGGGCAGGAAAGGACAAGGGGCTTCCAGCCACAGGGGAGAGGGGAGTGCGGAAAAGATGAATTCTGCCAAGACACAGGCCAGGTCATCTCTCCCCCCGGCCCATCCTCCCCTGTGGCTGGAAGCAGCTCCTGTCCCTTCCCTCCCACACAGTGCTGAACAGCTGCTGCTGCCACATTCTGGTGTGAACCCTGGCAGAAATCTGGGGAGGGAGGACATGCGACCCTGAATGCCCCCCATGTGTTGTCTCAGGAAGACACAGCGCCAGGTACAGGAGAGGCAGGTCTGTCCTGGGGGCCCAGCCAGGCATAGAAGATGGAGAGGTCCAGGAAAGGTGGGTCAAGGTCAGTCGGTCACCCCCCATTTGAGCGAGGTATAGGGGCACGTGTGTGTGTGTGTTTGTGACCTCTTCCCGAGTGTGTTGGGGGTAGGGGTGTGTGTGTCACCTCTCCCTATGTGAACCATAAAGCCTTAAAGATAAGAAGGTAAATAAAAAGAATACAACTACACAGTATTTTTCTTTAATAGGAGCTCAGTCAACTTGATGTTAATTTGAACACTGGTACTGTGTAGTTCTGATTGCCATTGAACTCGCCTGAATACGAGTAATTTTACCAGGTGTCCCATATTCAGCATAGCAAACTATGGTCACCCTAGGCCTGATCCTTTAGGTGTATACTGAGCATGTCTAAGACCTGATACTCCTTAGACCCCACAGCAAGAGAGCCAGATGCAGGCTACTGACAGGCAGAGGACACAGCACATGCACAAAAGACAGCAAAACGTAGGATGAGCAGGACAGAGAGAGACCTCCAGCTGCTGGTGGACTACCTAAGCAGCTGACTTGCAATAGGTGCCTAATTCCAGAAGAGGGTTCACAGCTGGTGGATCCCAAGCAGAGAGAGGTGCTTATCTCTGAGCCATCAGGCAGGTAACCCCAGGTTAGCCACTGATGGTATGTCTACACTGCAATTAAAAACACACACCTGGCCTGGGCCAGCTGATTCTGGCTCGCAGGTCCCAGGCTTAGGGGCTGTTTAACTGAAGTGTAGATGCTGGGCTCAAGGCAGAGCTTGGGCTCTGGGACCCTCCCACCTTGCAGGGTCTTAGAGCCCAGGCTCTGGTCTGAGCCCGAATGTGTACACTGCAGTTAAACAGCCTCATAGCCCAAGTCAGCTGGCCCAGGTCAGCTGCGGGTGTCTAACTGCAGTATAGATGTATCTTTTAGGCCAATGGTTTTAAACCTTTTTTCATTGGCGGACCCCTTTGGAAATTTTAGACATAGTCTGCAGATTCCCAAGAGTCCGCGGGCCACAGGCTGAAAACCACTGCTTTAGGCACCTTAGGACCCTTTCCTTTCCCCAACCCTTTCCCTGCATTTCATTCCTGGATAGCTTAGGCTCCCCACACAGCTGGCTGGCTTCTGAAAATCCCTTTCTTAAGCACTTAACTATCCCCAGGCACTTTACAGGGAACCTATTCAGCATGGAGCCACCTAACTCAAAGCTGAAAATTCCATCACATAGTGGGCTGCCCAGGGGCTAGGCATTGCTTCACTCAGCTGAGCAAAGCCTAAAACTATTTAAAAATCTGGCCTAAAGTTCATAGAAATCATGCTAGGATTCATGAACTCTAATGAAATATATCCATTTATCCAACAAACTGATAACTTTTCTCATTTGTTGGTGAATTGAAGAAAGTTTGTCTGCTCAAAAAAGCAATTCTCAAAACTGGTACACAGGCAAGTGCAGACTCTTCCCTATTCATGCTCTGTTAATGTACCATAATCCTGTTTTATCCTGAAACACCCCTGTGGTAACAATTCTATTCTTAGTCATCTCTTAGTGTAGTGGGGTGGTTACCCGCTCCTGCCCTTCGGGGCTTAAAACAGGCCAAGAGAGGGCTGTGGCTGGGGCAAGAAGCCTGGGCTGATTGGGGAAGGTAGGCTCAGCTGTGGCCAAGCCCCAATCAGGCCCAGCTGGCCCCTATAAGAGGCAGTGAGCCAGGAGCCCAGTCAGTCTCCCTCTGTCTGTAGAGGGAGAAAGGCCTGGCTGCAAGGTGCTAAGTAAGGAACCTAGATTTGGAGCAGGGCTGGGAAAGGGCCATGGAGCTGGGAGCTCCAGCCTGGAAAGCCCCAGGCTGCAGGCCTGCCGACAGGTCTATTAGGTACTGGGTTGCAGGAGATAGCCCATAGGTAAGCAGAGGCAGCAGGTCTAAAACCCCCTTTGCCTATGATGAGCGGCGTACACTACAGTCTGCCCGCAGTGAGCAGGGACTAGATGGGGACTGTCAGTAGCCTAACACTGAGGTGAAGCAGGGATAGTGGGTGGAGGTTCCCCTGATACTGAGTGGGTTCTGCAAGGTGGGGGCAGAAACCCAGTGAAGAGACATGGGGGCCAGAGTGAGGTAAGGCAGGGCACCGGCCTGCAGAGGGTGCTCCTGGCTGGAAAATGAGCAATTCTTGAGGATGATCAGCAGGAGGTGCTGCAGGGGTGAGCCTGCACACTTACACTTAGATATACAGCATGTGTTGAAACTAGAGAAAATTTACAGAAGAATCCCACCAGTTCAGATGAACCAGTGTTACCACCAGTAGGAGCCCTACAGCAGATAAGACTCCCACAGCTGGACCTGTTTTACCACCAATTTAAAGCAAGCATAATTGAAACCATGGTCAAATGGGTCCTGTAGCAGGAGTCTACTCTACGACTCCAACAGGGGCAAAACATTATTTCATGTGAACCCAAGGACTTTTTTAAAAAACATTTCCCCAGCGTAGACAAGACTCACCTCTCATTTATATGAAATGGTGAAATTATGTGGGCATTACATGATACTGATGAACATATGGTAGAGATTAAGCCAAGATCCAAACTAGTCAATAAGCATAAAAACAAAACAAAACTATTATGGCACACAGCCTAAACAATCTAATCTAAGTTTATTACTTTTTCAAGGTTAAATCAGAGGTGGTACCAAATACTCTAATAATTTCAAATGTGGTGAGTATTGCATTTATAAAGGAGCTGCACTGACTGGGGTCTTTAAGCATAATTTTCCCAAATGGTGAAGTTACACGAACCTCTTTTAGTTTTCAAACTGGATGGAACCAGGGCAGATTTAAGATAAAACAGTAGTTAGTATCTGCAAGAATTCTGGCTTTGATTGTAAAACCAGTCACTAAGGAGAGTAGTATAATATAAAAACCAGTGGATATAACTCAATTCAATTAAAGCTAAGAAAGAAAGAGAGATCTCACTGCAAGAATGGCCTAGCAGACTTGAACTGAAAAATTCAGAAGCAAAAGAAACACAGATTGTGTGTGTTATTTAGACGGCGCAGACTTATTAATGTTAGACTTCAGGTAGTACATCAGTATAGAGTAGAGCACAAAAATATTACAAATACATTGCGTAAAAGTTGAATGCTCTTATGTTAGAAATTCTGTGACATGCACCTAGTCATTTAAAAGTACAAGAAATGTTGTTTCCATGAAACCTGACATATGAGAAAGTTCTTTATAGCAACATACCTGTGGGCTATGAAGATCTGTCGTTAACATGATAATTGAGTAAGCTAAGACATATGCAGTGTCTGCACTAGCAAAAAGGGTTTGCCTGAAAAAAACAACGAAGCCACATATTACTAATTCTTACTCATTACTCAGTTTCACAAAAACATTAAAATAAGAAAGTACTGCTTACCCTTGGTTACATTCTAAATATCTAGCAGCAAATTTCTCCATTAGCCGATCAATTTTCTGAGCCTCTCCTGGAAGACGGAATCCCTCTAAAAACATGCGTAGAGCTGATACAAAATCCTTTCCTGAAAAGTCATGTTGGTCCACATATGCATACATGACTTCTTTGTTAAATTTATCATTGTCTCCCAGGAACTCTCCAACCTGAGTCTAAAATAAGAATGAAGAGAAAGGTAGAATACCAAAACAACATGCTGCATTTATGTACAGTATGCAAAAACTGACACAGCGTATTTAAAATCTCCTATTCATAGCATTAGGAATCTTTTCCTGCACCTTTTTCCTGGCTTCTGATTGACTAAGTCAACCTAGCACAATGATCTAAACAGATACTAATTAGATCATATCCAATGAAAGCCCTGCATACTTAATGCTGCAGAGCTTCCAAAGACAGGGAAGGAAAAGGTGGGCTAGCAGCAGATGAGAACTGGAAAGAGTGGCACACTGTGCTACACTCCTTCACAGTAAATATTTTGTTCACATGCAAACAAAAGCAGTTCTTTAAAAAAATATTTGTAATGTTTCTCCACTGGTCTGTAAATAGCATATTTTTATTTTAGCCACACACACCAGAACAGTGTCCCCCTGGTGTGCGCTCTTCTGTCTCCTTTTTCCTCCTCGCCATTCTGTTCATTCACCATTTTGTTCCACTCCATGTGTTACATGCATGCATGCAAAAGATAGCAACAGCGTATCAAAAAAACCCTTGTGACAGGTCAACTGCACTGGCCATTTCCTGTTCTTCCCCACCCAGTCTCTTTAGGGGAGGGTGTAGTAAGTGGGCATGCAATGCCCTCTTATCCCTACATTCCTGGATCCAATGTCCAGTAGGCCACACAAGATCCAATGTGAGGATTTCTTCTTCCCCTTACTCCTTTGTACAGGCATAGTACACTCTAGAGCATTCTAACCCTATGCGCTTTATAATTAGTGTAAACAGGTAACAACGTAAGCACAAATATCAAACAAACTAAAATTACCAGTTTCCTTACCGAGTCTAATCTTTCCTCTTGATGCAAGAACTGGGCAATATCTTCAGGAGTAGTGCCAAGCATTCCCTGCTCTTGCAGGTACTGTATTCCTCTCTTTGGTTTCTTATTAAATCTGCATAAGCAATGTCAATATGGTATTAATTATAGTAAACATCTCTCTCTCTCTCACACACACACACAGATAAATAAGACAGTCAAGTTACTGATATCATAGGTAACATCAAAATAATTTTTTTATTTGCTAATCAAAGTTATTTTAGTTATCTTCCTCTGCTAAATTGGCCAAAATGTACATAAAGTAGGGACAGACCACTCCCTTGTCTTTTCTGCAAAGACTGAAGAGGTTAGTCTTCAGTAAGGATTTAATATCTGCCCTCAACCATTCATCATGGGATGCCTTTTAGTCTTTCAAAACCACTTTCTCTTGCTAATGATTGCCAGTACTGAGGTACTTAACTGAGCAACTCCCTCTAAAGATGGTCTCAATGTATCTAAGTCCCCAAATCACTGAGCAATACAAATATTCTTCCTTCTTTTCAACCAATGGAATGTTAATGTGGTGCAATATTGTCCACACAAGTCCAGGATGCTGGAGATTCAAACTGTCTGGAACAGGAACTTCTGTTCCACTTAAATTCCAGAATAAAAAAACATTCTGAAATGAAATGAAACAATGAAATTTCCCACAGAATGGAAATTTCAAAAATTAGTTAAAAAGATCAAAACACGTCATTTTGATCTTTTCTAAATGCTTGAAGCTCCTTGAGTTGCCTGGAGGCCAAAGAACCTGCCAGGTAGGATGTCATGGGGTGGTAGAGCCTCAGAACTCAGAACAATTTTCTTGTGAAAATTGAAATTTTCCTGTGGAAAATTTTAATTTTACCGAAAATGATTTTTCTGTCAGAAAATCATTCTACCATACAATTCCTAACCATTTCTAGTGAATGTCTTAACTATTCTCCAGTTCACATTAGAACAGGGCCATGAAATAACATGCAGAGAATTTCCTTTAAAGGAACTAATACGCAGACTTTTGTCAAATAAGGCATTACAAAAAGTAAGTCAATTCTTTTGACTGGTCTATTTATTGTATGAATCTAATATACTTTTTTATCCAAGTCTGGATCCCCTTCTTTTATGCCAGGAGTGCGGCAGAGGCAGAATGCTCATCCTCTCTAACGGTAAGGAAACAGGCTAACATACAGAGCATTGCTGGCAGCCTCCAAATGGAGCAGCATCTAGAGCTCTCCCATCAGAGGAACATCTGCTACATCCAGAGGTTTTTGGATGATGGAAGAGAACTGAGGGAAGAGTGGAAAAAACAGGGGAGTCCTCAGAGTTCCAAGAGAGCCTGAGAATCCACCATTCCATGGGTGACAAAGTACACTTACAAATCTATTCCTTGTTCTATTATTTCCTTCTGTTGCTTTAGGACCTCAAACTGCTCTGGGTTGTCAGTGCCAGACATCTGTGTGCTGTAACTGCCAATTCCTGATGAAGCCGTGGAGTCCAGGGAATTTAAGCTTCCATATCTGTTAATTGTCTCTGGGTGTTTGGTTTCATTATTCTCCTGCTCTGTAGGTTTTTCTTGGCCTACAAAGTGCAAACAAAGGAAACCAAGTCTTGTTTTCAAAAAGTAAAACATACTGTAAAAACTACAAAATCCCAGTTCAGAAAAAAATCTGAAAAATTAATTAAGGTTTATAAAGTTACTTTACTGTTAAATAATAGAAACCCGTGCCTAGCGTATATCAAAAAACTTTTTCACAGCATAAAATATATTTGAAAATGAAGTTTTACATTAGAAGTGGTGTTTCTCAACATAATATTGATGGCAGTTATCTTGCCAAAACCAGTGACATGGATGTGGGATAACGGTCTTTGTACAAGAACTCCTGAACTCTAATCGTTAAGTATTTCCCCTCTGATTACCAGGAACAAGCCATACTGGACAAACTTTTCAAAACTTTGTGCTTAAACTGCCTGGTTTTCAGAAGTGCCAAGCAACTGGTATTCCCACGGACTTCAATGGGAGCCCTGGATGCTCAGCATCTCTGATAATCAGACCACTTTAGGTGCCAGTGTTTAGCTACTCAGTTTGAACATTCTGGCCTTCGCCTCTCAGTGCCTCTGTTATCCCATATATCACATGGAAATAAGAAATAGTCATAAAAATAATGAGCATTGTTTACGGCTATTATTATTTCATCATCTGTGGCTCTGGCAATTACTACTGGGCTTTACCTTAGAAAACATAAAAAGCAGTCTCTATCCTGATTTAGTATTAATCAAAATAACATGAAGTTTAGTATTTAAAAATTAGGGGAGATTGAAAGTCTCAACTCAGAGTAAGTTTTATATAAAACAGCTGCACAGAACTGTTTTTCTAATTAGAAGGGTGTAATACAATTGAATTAAGTAGCTTCTGATGTTTTACTAATCCAGGAATTGAAATAACTCAAGATCAGCTAGGCTTAAAACAAAATTTTTGCACTGAAAGTTCCATAAGAAATTTAACAAATGGGACATATTGCTCACTTGTTTGTGCAGCTTCTTGTATTAATGCAATAAATAGCGTTTAAGTGCTGCAAGCTTACTAAACCATTGTGGCTAAGTAGGACGTGTTACACTTAGCTTTCTTAAGTGCTTATACAACTGGAAACATTTTTTTAAAAGCCTGTATTAGAAACTCAAGAGCTTGTGCATTTTTGTGAATATTAGGTATGACTGCCAAGCACCTGAACAGCACCATTCAAATAACCTGATGGATCAGGTTACCTAGTTATTTGAGCAACTATGGTGACGCTCCTGAGCAGCACATCTCCACTCAGTAAGTGCTAAAGCATAAAATATTCCAAAACATCTTACCAAGGGTTGTCTGAGAATTGGGATTAACATACTGATCCTTACTCCATTCTACCATGCACTTCAAGATTGATACTAAACATTCCAATCCTTTCTTTCTCAAACTTAACTCCTGGAAGAGATTTCAAAAGTTGGACATTTTAATGTAATGAAAAGACTATTTAAAATACACCTCTACCTCGATATAACGCTGTCCTCGGGAGCCAAAAAAAAATCTTACCACGTTATAGGTGAAACTGCGTTATATTGAACTTGCTTTTGATCCACCAGAGTGCACAGCCCCGCCCCCCAGAGCACTGTTTTACCGCGTTATATCCAAATTCATGTTATATCAGGTTGCGTTATATTGAGGTAGAGGTGTGTTTTATATGCATCATTCCTACAAACTCGTAACTTTATAAAACTTGCCAGAATACCAACCTGAATATTAGTCATGCCAAGTTCTTGGCTACCCCTTCCTTGAGCAATTTTTGATAGGTCATTAACCAGTCTTTCAAATATGTTTGCTGCATTTAAGTCACAGTCATAGTTTACATAAATATCCACTACACTCTGGGCATCTGTAATAATGAAATAAAATGAAATGTTGATAAAACTTACGTAGCAATAGAAATAGGAATAAAAAAAATAAAAAATTAAAAGATATTTGCACCTGCAACTTGTCTAGGACACAAACATAAAAATCAGAACCAAGGGATTGTTAGTACCTGCACATATCCTTGTCAGTGTTTGTATAACCATCCATTTATGATCAAATGAGCTAGTAGATGTTTCCAAGATATATAGGAAAATTTCTTTGAAGAAAACCTAGGAATTATTTCAGGAACAGAAAAAAGCCATCTATTAAATTTCAACCACATGTAGTTCTTATAAACACATTTTTTTCCAATTACAGTTTTTGACTCTGAAGGCTAACATTCTGATCCATGCAATACTGAATGCATGTAGATAATATATGAGGCAGTCTCTTGGGGTGGAATATGTTTTCACTCATGATTAGTAGGTTTTACAGTCTGCAGGACCTTAAAAAGTCACTACACATACAAATGTAGGGCTCTTCCCAGAAGTAGTTATAGATTCATCAAGTCTGATGCCAGAAGGGACCACTGTGATCATCTAGTCTGACCTTCTATATAGCACACGCCATAGAACTTCCCCAAAATAATTCTTAGATCATATCTTTTATAAAAACATCTATTCAGATCCCAGAAGGACAGATGCTGGCTGTATTGTGGGACAACTTCATCCAAGAGAAAATACTCTTGCACAGTACAGCTGCTTAATGTTTTTAAAAATATCCATTTTCTGTAACAGACTTGCAGATCTGTTTGGGCTTGGGGGGGGGCGGTTATTAATTCATAAAAAAGGTCCCCACTTCTTATGAGAGAGATGGCACAAGGTAGAGGAGAAGGATGAGTCCACATGATGGTTTAAAAGTAACATAACTCTGACAACCTTCAGTTGAAGCGGGTTGTAGGCATATGGAGAGAGGTGTGTATTCTACAATCCCAGATTACAGATGTTGGACACTTGGCCAGAGAGCACTATCTTTGCCTCTGACTTCTGGGGGGTGGTGCCATGGACCTCACATCTCTATTGCATGAATCTGGCTCTTACTTTTTCCTCAGAACCACACTTTCAGCTTTCCTTCATCCAAACTGTTGAGGAGGGAGACCTTTGGCTTCATAGCTCCTTTCTCTTCCTTTCATAGAGATCCATAATGTAGTAATCAACTAGAATAGTGGGGTTGTGGTACCGAGCATGCTTGGCAACTAGATTGGGCAGAGTATGAGAGAGATGACAGCCCTGAGCTGTCATATGAAGGACATACTGATGGTGAAGTATGCCCATAGAACAAGAAACAGTCACAAAGACTCACAGAACATGAGCCCAAGCAGCTGCTCAAATTACCTCGGTGTGAACAGAACCGTTAGTTTGCGCCATCTCATAAAATACGAACTACTGCATCAAACTATCTTGCTACTGTCCACTTCTGAAATTTAATCTCTCCCCCCCACTGGTTGCTATTAGGATAAGTCTATTTTTGCTTTAGGGTAGAAACATCCACTTATTTGGGGAAAAACAGCAACAGTGTTCTCTAAATAACTTTGACAGTAAGCATTTTTTTAAAGCAAGACTTGACCAGATGTGTAGCATAGATCACCACCACACAGAGCTCTTTAGATTATATATATAAAAAACCCAGATCAGCAGAGCTCTCTAGTTAATACTCACAGTAAAGAAAGGCCACTGGGAAGTATGGAGAGATCAAGGACTACATCCTTTTTTAAGTTGATTTTATTTGATAAAAGCATTATTCAGGGCCACAATACCAAGAGTTTAAAATAATATACATAAATAATCACTACCACACTGAACATATCCCTTCCTGCTAAGACAACTTGTTTTAACATTTACAGAATCTTTCAAATGCAATACCCACAGTGTTTCCATATTTTGCAGAATCTGAACAGAGCAGCATATACAAGATTAATTTTTTCTCAGACTGCACCCTTATTTGTTATGTATTAGCACATATCCATTGGTCCTGGGGGAATTCTGCGCCACTGTGCATCCGCAGAATTTAGGCCCCCCCACTGATTTCTTTGCTTCCCTGCAGAAAAATGACTTTCTGATGGAGAAGCAAAAGGAAGCAACAAGAGCAGTCATGCACCCTCGCCAGCAGTATGTTTCAGGTGCCCACGGAAGCCGGCAAAGAGGTAAATCACTGTGAGGCAGAGGGCAGGACTGGGGAAGACCCAGCTGGTGGCTCCTACCCTAACGCCGGGCTCAACTGCTAGTCCAAGCTGGGCTGAGGATGGGACATCCTCTTCCCCTGCATGGCATCCCACCCCCAAATTTTTTCCTGAGCTGTAGGAAGTTCTGCAAACTCCACCCACACACAAAACTTCCTGCACCTATTGCTCCTCAGCTGCATGGAGAGGGATCACTATACAGGGAGCTGCTCCCCCATCCACCCAATCCCGACCCCCTCATACCCAGACCCTCCTGCTGAGCCTCATGTCCTCCCCTGCACCCAGAACCCTGTGATGAGCCTCATTCCTCCTGCACCTGGACCACCCTGATGTGCCACCCACCCCCGGATCCCCACTGTAGCAAGCCCCAACCAGCTGCACTTGGATCCCCACCCTACTGAGCCCCATTCCCCTGCACCTGGACCCCACCACTGAGCCCCCCCCAAACCCAGACCCCCCTGTGGAGCTCTACCCCTGCCCCCCATACCCAGACACCCCTCCTGCTAAGCCCCAACAACCTCTACCTGGACCCCCTCTGCAGAGTCCCGTTGCACCCAGAATCCTCCCCAACAATCCCCTGTGCATCTAGATCCTCCCTGGACCTGGATCCCCCACTGAGACACCCACAACCAGATTGCTCCACTCAGAACCCTCTCAACCCACACCTGGATCCTCCACACTAAGCCCCTCCACAGTTGGATCCTGCCTTGTTGAGCCTTCCTGCCCACACCTGGTGCACCTGGCAGAGAGGCAGAGCCCTGGGGTGTTTCTGGGGCAGACCCAATCCTTGCACTCTGTCAGGGTTGGTTGCAGCCTCACCGCTGAGTCCATGTCCCTGCGGGGGGAGCTGCACAGAGATCTCCCACCTTTGTGCAGCCAGTTGTCTGTGCTCCTCAATACCATATTTATTTGACAAATAGAATTTGCAGAATTTTAAAATATTGTGCACAGAATTTTTATTTTTAATGTTTTGGCACAGAATGACCTCAGGAGTAATCCATACTGCTAGACAAAGAGTCTGGAAACCAGTAAATGACCAGTTTCTGAGATATAATCAGTGGAGGTTCCAGTACTAAATGTAGGAGTCCTAAGTATCAGAATTATGGGCCCCAGGCTTGAGCTATGAGGATAACATGAACTTTGTCCTTTTCCGCCCTCCAGACGACTCTCCGAGGAAGAGACATACATTAAATTCAGTCAATAAGAAATAAATCTATAATGCCCAGATCTCTGTGCATCCATGAAGAGACCAGACTTCTGGCTTTTGGATGGTCTTTGGACAAATACATCTGGGGAGAAATTAATTTTCTGAAAATTGTGGTGACTGTTTTTTTAAGCAACCCTCAGGCTGATTTTAATGTCTATTACTTGGATAGCTGAGAGGGTGGTTTGTTTGTTTTTTTAAACCACCTAATGACAAGAAAGTTTAAGTACTTATCTTTGTTCATCACAGGGAAAACCTGATGGCTATTCACAGGTGGGGGGACACAGGTAATAAATCATCAGGGCCTAAACCCCAGTAAGTCTCCAAGTTATTATAGCCATGCTATTTGCACAGACTGACAAACATTCACATGCTTTTCTCCCACTCTCAACGACCCTTTTTAATATGATCAAATTACCATTACAATGATGATTCATGCATCAGTGGAAATACATGGAATATATGGACCCTTTCAGAAAGATTGTTACAGTAAGATGAGTGAAGACAGAGAGAGCTCCCATATGTGGGTGGAAAGAAAGATGAGATAGCAACCAGACAGATTCTGATCGAGCCCAGAGGCCATTCTGACTGTTTAAGTGCAATAAAATAGTTCAAAATGAAAAACGATGGATGACAATCTGTGGTCTTCTTTCTAAATAGCCCAAGTGGAGAGCATCTTCCTCTTAAACAAGCAGGTTTCCAAGCCTTCCAACAGAATATAGTGCTCAATCTCAAAATCAAGTGGTCAGTCTGAGGAATTTCATATCTACGTGGAGAATCCTACCCCTGATCCTGAGACAAGCGATTTGGTGTAATAGAAAGCACAGCTTGTGGGTCTTCTTACCTCCAGGAGCTCACCACAACTGCCAAGCCCAGTCTGGGGCTAACAATTACAATCTGTCCATGCCTTTTGGACAACCTATAGGATCAGTGGTATCGAGAGTACACATAAAGGAACTCCTAGCTGAAGTCCAGGATAAAATATATCTGTCAAAAATTATGGCTCCTGTGTTTCCTTGAAACAAACCAGAAACATCTCTCATTTTTCTTAGTGGCAAAAGAATGCAGTGATGATCTGCCTTATTTGTGGGAAAGGGAATACAGGCTTGACTCCTTGAGATATCATGCATGGTTGTACTTGTTTGAGGAGTCTTCTAAAATGATGTCTTTTTCAGGTAAGCACAAAGCCATTAAAGTGATCTGATGATGGATTAATCTCAGAGCATGACAGCTTTCTGAAATGGAAATGGCAAGACTGGCCTCTTTCCTCACAGCTGCTATGGCAGAACACCGTAGAATTATCCCTCACATTTGAACAGTTTTAGATTTGATTACAGGGAAGAACTTATCTATATTGTGCACTTATGGGGTCCCCATTATTGTTGTTAATATATTTATACTCACAACAACCCTGAGAAGTAGCCCTGAAGGATTCAGCACCTGAACTGATCATCAGTACAGATGGTAAGAGAGATAGGGAGGGGACTCCAACATGATGTTCCTCCTTTGTCTACCACAGCTGAGAATCCTGAATGTCTTGGAGAACAAACAGCAGCATATCCATGGCGGTTAAATGTATAGAGCACTTCCATAACTAGCACTGCAGAGGCTTCAGACAGTATTATGAATGGCATGGAATAGTTACCCAATGCCATAAAGCCTAAAAGTCACCAAAACCACCATATACTTTCAATGAGACTAAGGCCTTATAGAGATTACTGCTTCCTGTTTGTCTTAGAATCTGCTCTTTGGTAAGAAAGCTTTAATAGCTGTGGTGTCTGTATGGGCTTTGATAAATTCCATCCTTGCCGCTGAGATGAAGATGGATTTCTGTATTTATACCCAGGGAGCGAAACAGCATGCACATCCTTTGAGAACTGAGGACACGGATGAAATGGGATCTTATTCAATCACCAAAATACAAGCAGATTTGTGCCTTGATGCTTGAGGAGAGTAGCCACAGCAATCAAATGTTTTGGCTTTTTCTAGAAAAGGAAAACAGCTAACATGTTTTCAGATACAACCAAATAAACCTAAGTACCAATTAGGCCACTTTTGTTCTAAAAGTTCTTGCATAAAATACAATTATATTATATTGTGCACAGCTTTTAAAATATTATATTCTTGTTTTATGCCCTATACTCTAGAACTAAAACTTCTGTTTGCATGACTGAACTTTGCTTGACAGCAGAGTTTATTTGCAGATTTTGTCACTTCAGAATCTCATCATTATCCTTCATCAATACTGTACAGTCAATTAGAAGATTATATAATTCCCAGTTTGGAGATCTATTCCCAGATTATTTACATTTTGTATATAATTTGGAATAATGTATAACATTATGCATTATTTACATATAATATATAATGCATTATTACAAGGTTATGAATGCCTTTCCTTTCCTTGAAAGCTAAGATTCTACAATTCTGTAAATATCTACTTTGGTCACAAAATTACCATGTGTACTATACTGTGGGTATATGGATTTCCTATCTTTCATTAGAATCTGTTCCTGTATAAACGAGGTGAAAGTATGGCTTCCCAGAGAATTAACACACATTCACAGTCAAATATGGTGGAGTTGTGTTGTTGTTTTTTTAAAGCAAATTTGACCTTTGACCAATAACCTGAGCTCAGGTGATGAGGTAAATAATCATTTGTCTCTTAGAAAGAATTAAGATGATTACTAAATTAGTACAAATGAAACTAAAGCTATAATGCAAGTAAAAGGAGGCGAAGAAACGTAAACGTTATTTTATAAAAGGAGCCTGAAGCCTAGTAATTAGATTGAGGCTTATGGGTACCAATAGTTAAAAAGGCCATGTTAGGCCTAATAAGAGATAGCATTAGTATGTAGCCTTGGGTCAGAAGATTAGCAATACATGTATCTTGTGATAAACTGTCTAGACTGAAAAGGCTTTATTTAGCCAGCCATCCTTAACTGCATTGTATTGAGAATCTTCTATGTGCACAAATGCTTATGACAAATTGTCAGAACCCCAAAAATGGGTAGCAGGTATGACAAATATGGACAAGAGTCCAAGATTTAATCAAATATTGTCTTGAAAACAGGTGGGTATAAGAAATAGGTGCTTAAAAAAGGGAATTAACTTGACCCTCAATGGGACCTCTGGATAGCAGGATGGTGACAAACTGTAACACTTGATCTCTCCTTAAGGGGAACCCACAGCACCATGGATTCACGAGTATATGTGACATGGATTCTGATTTTATTCTTGTTTTCTAGATCTGTGATTTTGCTTATATTGATCGTGATAGTAAAACTCACAATGGCTATGTGGGTGTTTCACCAATCAACTTCTTCATAATATCCAAGTGCCACCAAAGAACAAATCTTTTATCAATGACAAAAGCATTTTTCACTCCAAATTAATCATGCCACTGCCAAAAGGATTTCCTAGTAATTTCTGTGTGGTAAGTTAACGAGTCAGAGTATTAAGATTTGAACATTAAATTATTTAAAACACATACATTAGAACTGCAAATTCAATCTATATTTTCTACAAATATTCCAGATGACTTTCCATACAGAATGTTGGCCTGTCTGCTCTACCTGAATGATGTTTCAAGTGCATTATCAGTAACAGCTAAGATACTATCAGTGATAGCTCCCTTTGTCCTTGGGGGAGAAGGGCTTTTGGGCAGTGGGGGAGAGTGCAGCGGTGGGAAAGTTCAGATCTTCTCATATTGGGGAGCTCAGACTCGGAGAGAAACTTGGTGAACAGTATTTTAGAAAAATTCAGTGTTTCCAAAGTAGAAAAAACATTGAGCTACATGAATATGGTACAGTTAAAAAGCAAACAAAGTCACTGAAAATTGTATAACATACCTCGATCTGCATCTTTAGGTGTGTCTTGAAGTTTGAGAGAAGTGTGAGGAATATGGAAAGTGAAAGCTCAAAAACTTCTGGAACAGATGAAACTCCATTCTTGGACAATGCAACACAAAGATACTGCTTAATAGCATTTATAAACATCTCATTTGTCCTGAAGACAGGTCCTGCATTCTGTAGAATGGACAGAAGCAACTGCAATGAAAGAATCTTTGATCGCAGCTCATGAGACCTAGAATGAAATAATATATACCAGGTATGAACAAGTTTGTAGTCACAAGTGCAAAACATGCTTCTGGAAAGTTTTCGTGAGCCACACAATTATTTTGTGTTTCAAATACTTGAAATAACATGCTGCTGTTTAAAAACACTTTGTTAAAGAAAGTAGCAAAAAAGGTGATCTTAGTTCCAAAACAACAATTTGGCACATTTCAATCAGGCAAAAGTGTGTTTAAGCCCACGGTAGCCTTTTGCAGACCTGCCCCTCCCTCTGTCACCTACACCTACCCACACAATCCCCTCCCCTCCTGCATAGCTGTTTGGGGCTGGACATGGGATGGTTCTCCCCACTTCCTAATCATGAGAGAAAGAGAAAGAATTCTCTTCCGAGTGGCTTGGGAGGATGGGCTTTTTCTCCCAGAAATGGGGACACGGGGGAGAAGAGTGACAGTTACAGAATTCCACAAATTATTCTTTTCTCCATATGCTCCTCCAGCATGGAAAAATGAATAAGGGACCTGTGCAGCAAATATACTGCCTGATCTATTTAGGCTTTTTTCTCACCACTTAGCACTTGACACCTCACTTTTCTTTATACACATACACGATACACGTATAGTCAGAGGTCCTGTCATCAGTCTGCCACTTGCTCTACTTAAGAGCAGTCAAACTAAATGGCACACTAATCAGAAGTGCTGCAATAGCAAAGCGGGCTGTGTGAACAGTATACTTGCATTACAGACTAAAACTGAAGAACAATTTTGGAAACAACTCCCCCTCCCCCCCCACTCCCCAAACTAACAAAGAATGAAAAGTCAAACTGCAACCATAAGTTCTCCATGAAAGCTATCCAGGGGTGAAAGTAGAAATACAGATTTACCAGTCCGGGCTGGGTTGGGGCCGGCTCTGGCCCTCGGAAGTGGCGGGGCCTCGGTCAGAAGGGGTGGGAATGGGGGGGGTGGTGGTCAGAGCCAGTCGCAGCCCACCCTGTACCAGTAAGTGCCCTCCCTGTTCCCTGCCGGGGTAGCAGCGGCAGCTTGGGGCTTTGGCGGCAGTTTAAAGGGCCCAGGACTCGGCCACCGCTACCACCTCGGGCCCTTTAAACTGCTGCCGGAGCCCCCGGCTGCTGCTGCTACCCCAGGGCTCCAGCAGCAGGGCTCCGGCAGCTATTTAAAGGGCCCAGGACTCCCCTGCTTCTACCGCCCCGGCCCCTTAAATAGCCCCCCGAGCCCCACCGCTACCCCAGGACTCCGGCAGCGGGGCTCTGGCGGCAATTTAAAGGGCCTGAGGCTCCAGCTGCTGCTGGGAGCCCCAGGCTCTTTAAACTGCTGCCTGGGGAAGCCGGACCACCCCAGTATGGTGCACCGACTCCTGCTGGTACGCCGTAGCAGGGCATACCGGCTTACTTTCACTTCTGAAGCTATCCACCTTTTCAAAGAAATTTGAAAAGGTTATATTATATACATTCTTCTGGAAAGTAGAGATGAGAGGCATAAGAGAAAAACAAATGTAGTTGCTGAAATACTGTGTGCATTATCTAGCATAGCTTAGGACCATTTATATCAGGTGCATAACACAGATCCAAAGAGCATGGAAAGCAATGGGGTCCACCATGGACCACCGATGCAATCACAGGAAAATCAATTTGAGAATGATACCCTCAGATAGGGCTAACAAAATAACCTTTGTTCACTGCTAAAGAGAAAAGAGATAACATACCATCACTGCCATAATAACCTGAGGAAAAACTGTTCCATGATCACAAGTTTGGCAGTCAGTTTAAACCTCTGCACATTAGCAAGAATCACTGCAGGGAAGCCTCTGATCCCAGGATACCCAATGACATTTAACTGGTTTTTAAAGTACTATTTTCTTAGGAGCGAAGAATAGCACATTCTCACTTCTCAGATAAACACATTTGACTACTAGAAAGACAAAATTTTGACCCTGACCAACAATATATAATAATGGAGATGCAGCTGCAGTTTAGGGAGTTAAGGGACAAATTGCAACGAGTGTGAATAAATCAAAACCACTCCCATTTGGATTTTGCACTAGCCAAATAAAAGTGACTTCCTCCGATAGCCACTCTAAAAGTCCTGACTGATATGGTAATTACATTCTGGTAATTGTCTTGGGAACTAATGCTATACACAGAAGAAGCATGCTGTCTTAAAACTAGAGGTATGAATGTCAGAAAAGTTTGATTAACGACAGACTTTTTTGTGTTTGTGGGGGAGAGGAGGAACAAGAGAGTATTTGCACCCTTAAGGGTGATGGCATCCATGAAGTGTCCTGGATTGTAGCATGCTTTTCTCTTAGGTATATGAGATTTATCCTTATTTCTGGATGTCAGAGAAAAAAATGAGCAGGAGGCTTTTATGGAGAGCAAGAACATGGACTTGTGAGAGTATGGCTTATACTGAAGAAATATTTGTTGCTAGTTGCGATTTGTCAGATATAAAGAATACTGGAAAGAGATCCCCAGATAATACTGATCTAGGAGGTACACAAGATATGGTTCAGTAACTCCTCACTTAACATTGTAGTTATGTTCCTGAAAAATGCGACTTTAAATGAAACGATGTTAAGCGAATCCAATTTCCCCATAAGAATGAATGTAAATGGGGGGGGGGTCGGTTCCAGGGAATTTTTTTTTTTTTTGGCCATACAGTACAGTACTTTAGTTGGGAGGTGCCCCAGCCTTACCCCACACAGGCACAGCCCACTGGCACTGGAGACAATGAGGCAGGCAAGGAGGCTGAAGGTGCTGTAGGCTAGAAGCATGTTGTGCAGCAGCAGCGGCAGCTTCCCCTACTCTGCGAGCACCAGGGGCGAGGGGTTCAACCCTCAGCCCGCCCACGCCACCCCCTCCCCCAAGCCCCCACTTAACCCACCTCTTCTTCCCTCCCCCTTTACTCCACACGACACGTCCTTGCTCCTCCCACCTTCCTCCCCGCGGCAATCAGCTGGCTTGCAGTGTTCAGGAGGCAGGAGGGAGGAGCGAGACAACGCGCAAGCTCCCCCTCCTTCCCCTGCCTCCTGAACACAGCAAGCCAGCTGATTGCCATGGATAGGAGGCAGGGGAGGGAGCGGGGAGGTGCGCTGCATCCTCGCTCCTCCCCCCTCCCTCCTGCCTACCGCAATCAGTTGGCTTGCCGTGTTCAGGGGGCAGGAAGGAGTGGGGAGGAGTGAGGACTCGGCACACAGGCTACCCCCTCCCTCCCCTGCCTCCTGCCTGCGGCAATCAGCTGGTTTGCGGCATTCAGGAGGCAGGGGAGGGAGGGGGAGCCTGCGCACCGAGTCCTCCCTCCTCCCCCTCCCTCCTAAATGCTGCAAGCCAGCTGATAGCCGCGGGCAGGAGGGGGAAGGTGCTGATCTGCGGAGTGTGCCGGCAGGCGGGAAGCGCTGTGGGGGGGGGGGGAGGCGCAGGGGAGCTGATAGGTTGGCTGCTAGCTGTGGACAAAGCAGGCAGCCAAATGATGTTATAGCAAAGCACTGCACAACTTTAAATGGAGCATGTTCTGTAATTGAGCAGGGACATAAGATCAAAACAATGTTAAGTGGGGAGTTACTGTACAGGGTTCTATCAGTCAAACATCTGAGATCCATAACACCTCTAATTTTGTTATATTCTGCAAAGAGAGAGACACTAAGTTTGTTATATTCACTTTAAGAGACACTGGTGTTACAACGTGGCCTGGTACCACTCTACTGTCACTAGTCTGTTGCAAATGGATCCAATCACTGGTTCCCATGTGCTTCCAAGCCAACTGGAGCTGAGTAAAGTCTAGTCACTGTTTCTAGCTCTGGCACCCAAATAATTAAACTTTAGAACATCCCTGTGACAAAAAGAGGTATCTCTATTTCATTCTACAGGGAAAGACGAGTTAGACAAATGACTTGTCTAAGATCAGACAGGAAACTTGTGGCAGAGCTAGGAATAGAATCCAGATCTTGACTCCCAGTCTTGTGTGCTTTTAACAACGAGGCTTCCTCTCCAACAACTATGGTCATGTTCATGAAGACCTATTTTTCAGTAAACATGTTTTCAGTTTATTTTCGTTATTTTTTCCTCTGTTGTTTCTCTTTGTTTTAAACATTACTGGAATTTTCTCTTGAGATATTTGCATGTCTGTTCTCAGTCTTGCTTTTTCACTACCTGATTTCCAAAATCATTTTTTTTTTAACTTTAGAATTCTCTAAAGTGATTTTAGGTACACTGCTAATCATTTATTTTTAAAATGTTGCAATTATCTTATCCACTACTCCCCCCACTAAAAACATGTTTGAAATGGCTGACAAGCCTTCAACGCTTTAGAACCGGAGATCAATTCCAGGCATTACTCCAAATGTAGGACATCTTTGAATGCCTTGGCAGCTGTTTCTTTTTGTCCCAAATGTCATTTCCTTCAATTTACCCTATGCAGAGAGCTTAATTGGTCCTAATTTGCATGTCAAGGACTCTATGGATTAAAAAAGGATGGATTCCAAGTGCCTCAGCAGCTACTGCTGCCCTCCAGGAGTAGTTAACCCATTACTGCCTTTGGTAAACTGATATCCTCATTTCTTAATCTCAGACAGACAGTTTAAAAAAATCATGTCAGAATTTAAGTTTTCTTTCTGGCATCTGTGCAGACCAAGGAGAGCGAAAACCAAACACTGTTCTCAACCGATATTCATTCCTTTACTCTACACTTCTGTAGTCCAAAATCATGGATTATTTAACTCTTTTAAATGCTTCTGGTGGAGTGACTTCACCTTTAGAAATAGGAAAACTGTTGGATTAGAGCAAATGAAGAGCTTCTTCTGATCAGGCACTAATAAAGCAAGTGGCTTTACAATGAAGTTGGGAACTGCTGCTTTACTCCAACTTATTGCTTTGACAATCTGAAAAAAAATCATTTATTTAAAAAATGAACACCTGTAAGTGTTAAGGTTGTTTTTGTTTTTAGAAAATAGATTCCTTTATTTTCCTGAAAAGAAATGTTCCTTCAAGGTTCTGTCAAGATCTTCAAACTTCCTATGGCATGAATACACAAAGCCTCATGTTCTAGATTAAGAAGGAAGACTTTGCAAGCATTCTTCAATTCAGGCCCAAACAACTTCACATCTGAAAGCAACAGGTAATTTAGCAGGCCTCACTTCCTTACTGTCTGCTTCAGAAGCTTTGAGTATTCTTCAGCTTTGAGGAACATATCCAAAAGTGAACATTCAGCTAACATTGCAAGATCTTCTAGACATGTGAAACTAAAATACATTTCTAAGTTTTAGACCCCAAAAGGAGAAGCTATATTATCTATGAAGTTCTGAATAGAGACTATTTGCTCAGTAAAAAGTCCATGAACTGAGTATTTATTCTCTGCACACACCTACAGACAGATAATCACAAAAAAAGTTTGTTGTATAACAGGTATTTCTAATAGGTATCAAAGCCTTTCAGTTGCACATACACTTCAGCTAATATCATGGTGTTAGGAAGTATTTAAAATATTTTCATTCATCTGTGTAGCTGTGCTATAAAAACAAGAAACACACCAACTTATTTCTTCCAAGAAAAGCACGCAGTTTTCTAGGGGACACTCAAATGCCCAGAAGATACAAAATTTATGTCCAAAGCTACAAAACTGAAGTTCTGTACTAACACAGGTCTGATAAACTCAAATATCAACACGTGGCTTCCTTTAGGATTAAAGAAAACAGTTCTCTATGACAACTGGCCCTCTGAGCCAGATGAAAACATGGTTTTTTCAATCACTTGTGTTCATCATTGATTCCAAGTTTTCAGGACAGACAACCAGTAATGTATTCCCTTGCCAACTAAGGTATGGTGGTCAAAGTGCCCAAACCGAACAGCAGGGCACTAAGAACACAGTATCACTGACTTGTTGCTACCAATGCCAGTTCTTCAATGTGAAGAATTTGCTTTTAGATCAAGTGAAATGAGTAATTTCTTGCTTCAACTTGAGTGTACACTTTCTCTAACTTTTTGGTTTTAGATGCAACTGAAGTACAAACAAACAGCATCTCCTTTTGGGCAAAACCACATTGGCCACATAACTGAATCTAGATATTACTAAGAGCAAAGTAATGACAATTGAAACCACAGATATCCTGCATTCTAGCTCTTTAGGAACACTGCTAGAAAGATGAAGTGTTAACACAGTGGACTAGACTAGTTTAGATGGGAGACTGAATACATTTCTAGGGCACTAATAATCCAGTGTCAAGTTTTTATAGTAGATACAGTGACCATGCAGTGTGAGGGATGGATAACCAGAATCTTATCGTAGAACTTTGGATGAGATAATATTACAACCTTTTTTCTGATCCTACAAACTATTGTTCTACTTGTTGAAATCACTAGTACCCTGGACTATTCCAAGGTTATGATATCAGTGGTAGCAGCATTTCCTGACTCTGTTCAAGAGCATCTTCTCTCCCTAAAAAGCGGCATTTAGAATTCATCATCACAGGCAATCCATTTCTTTTATACAACTTCCCTTTAAACTGAATTGGATGGTCAATACTTATTCACATTAAGGAGACATTTAAATGAGTCAATAGTTGTTTTATCTTTATTCAAAACTTGAAAAATCTTATCTCTGAATATATTAGCTTCTGGGGTCATCCAAGTGCACTGTCCACTCCCTCCTAGTTCTACCCCCTCTGCTGCTCAGTGGTCCACAACTTTTGTGGCTATTTGCAAAAATAAACTGAAATGGGATTAGGGCAACTCATGATGTGGGGTCAAAAGGGAGCCAGGAGAATATTAATGAATACCCAAGCACCAGGCATGTGTTTCAAGTTTTGGAAAGCATGAGAGATAAAAGAGACTGGGTGGTCCAGATTATTTAATATATTTCCCCCCTCATTTTTTATATTTTCCTATCGGTGAAGACCCTAATCTCCCAATATAGTTAAAAAGTCGGCTCTAACAAAACTAAGTTTCTCTGAAATTGAGGGTTTACTCTACTAGACCTGTAGAAACTTAATAGGTAGAGGCTTTAACTCGGGTATCTTTGTGTATATGCCCCAACCATTAACTTATGTATTGGTTAGTTTTGTCTGAAGTAGCCTTTGGCAGCTGGTTCTCTGTTAATTCCTTCCCTGTGCTATCCCCAGAGGACCATGATAATCTAGCAGGAATAAAAAGAAGGAAATTTCCTCACTATCATAGAATCTCAGGGTTGGAAGGGACCTCAGGAGGTCATCTAGTCCAACCCCCTAGTATATACGCAGTTTACAGTTTATTAGATACCCCGGCCTAGCCAAAATCAAAGAGGGGAGAAGATTATTCTTTGGGTGGAACCAGATTGAACTGAATCATCTCGGTTTCTGCTGGTTAGAAATTTGTTTCCAACCACTAAAGGGAGAGGTTACTTACCTTGTACAGTCACTGGAGTTCTTCGAGATGCATATCCCTATGGGTGCTCCATGTCAGGATGTCGTGCACACCCGTGCACTCTTAATCAGAGCTTTTTGTCAGCCGTGCCTGCGGATCCATACCTATGACCAAGACACCCTCTGGTTCCTTCTAAACCAGGAAAGTCCTTCGAAAGACTCCAAGGCAGAGGGGAAGGAGAGCAGGCATTGGAGCAACCATAGAAGCACACACCTCAAAGAACTCCAGTTACTGTACAAGGCAACCTCCTTCTTCAAGTGAAGTCCCTATGGATGCACCACATCAGGAGATTGC
This sequence comes from Mauremys mutica, assembly GCF_020497125.1. Lineage (NCBI taxonomy): Eukaryota > Metazoa > Chordata > Testudines > Geoemydidae > Mauremys > Mauremys mutica. The sequence continues at coordinate 62,917,416 of NC_059073.1, read as the reverse complement.
TGAGAAGCACCTCAGTTACAGAGGAGGAGGAGGATTTAGTATAGTCCATAGAACAGCATCACCGAAAGCCATGTCCAGCCCTGGAAGCAGGCACAAGAACATAATGCTGGGAAAATGAGCACATCAAAGACCAGGTGGCTGCCCTGCAGAATCTGAGAAGTATGTTTTTAAATAGGGCTACATAGGTAGATTGACCTCTGGTGGAATAAGCAATCACCCTTAGAGGGGGGCACGCCCCTGAGGAATCTTAACAGGTTAAGTTGCATCCTAGAATCTGTTTGGACAATCTTTGGGTGGAAACTGGATATAATTTCATTTGTTCTGCAATCAAGATGAAATGCCTGGATGAAGCCCTAACAGGGCCTGTAGTGAGGCGGTGTGGCTCCTCGCCGCCCTGGAGGGTGCCGAGCCCATCCGGAGGCCAGAGTGGGTGGAGCTAGGGAGCTCTAAGCCCACCCATCAGCGGGTCAGGCAGCGACCCGGAAGTATAAAGACTCACCCTCAGAGCTCGATAAGGCCCCAGCTGCCGGAGAGATCAGATGTCTTCAGTCTAGCCTGCAACTGGGAAACCCCCGCGGCCCAAGCTGCAGGCCAGGACTGGCCTGACTTGCCCTGTGCTCGCTACCTGGAGGAGTTGCCAAACCTGCCCTGCGCCCACTACCCGGAGGAGTTGCCGGGCCTGTCACTTGCCCACTACCCCGAGGAACCTATGGTGCTGGACCCCCCAGAGGACACCATCCTGACCCAGGTACTAACCGAGGGGGAGTCTGGAAGTAGCCCAGGTGCAGCCGACCCTAGTCTGGCTGCAGCATTGCCAGAGCCCATGTCAGTGTGTTGTGGCCAGGATCCCCACTGACTAAGCAGCAGGTCTTCTGCCACTGAGAGGGCCCCAGGCTGGGACACAGTGGAGTGGGAGGGCCTGCGTCCCCCCTGCCACCCAAGAGTTGGGTGGCCGTCTCCCCCTCTCACAGGCCTTTGGAGGCTTGGGGCCTACTATTGACTGAGGGCCTGAGTTCTGACTGCCCCGCCCTGACCCAGGGCCTGGGCTTACGGTGTTCGTTTCAGTTACCGCCAGGGCTACCAAGGAAGACCCCATGAACAGACTAATTCCCCAACCATCAACTGCGGCTAGTGAGCCGGTGTGGCTCCCCGCTGCCCCGGAGGGGGTCGAGCCCCGGCAAACCCTTGTACAGGGCCTAGTGCTGTCTAACTATGAGGATGGCTACTAAATTTTCTTGTTTCATTTTGTTTAGCACTTTGAGCTGTAAAGGCATTGGGGATAAGAATACAGCCATACACAAGGCCAAGGCATCTCCCATAAAGTTGCAACTGTGCCCTCCTCTCAAGCAGAATCGTCTGCACTTCAAATTGGATGAAGTTACAAAGAGGTCCATCTGTAGATGGTAAGATATAGCTCTCTGAATACCTTGTTCAGCTCCCATTCGTGGTCAATGCAGACATGCCTGCTGAGGAAGTGTGCCACTGTCTTCTGTAGTCCTGGTAGATAAACAGCTAAGATCGGTATGTGGTGTGATATGCACCAGTTCCATCACTGTACAGAGTCAGCACATAAAAAGACTGGGATCTGTAAGATGGTAGGAGTGGCATGACCAACTCAGCTGGTGAGGAGGAGGATTTGTGGAAGGTGGTGTTTCTTCTTCCTCATCTGGCTCTAGCTCATGTGTAAGATGCTGCTGTGGAGCAAGACCAAAGGGTAGTGGGCTGTTACTCCTGATGCGCTCTTATGAGATGCGACCCTGTAGAACTGGTTACTATAAGGGGCCCACAGGTTTCTATAAGCTGACTGTCATGGGGCATAAGGGAAGGGTCAGGACCCCAAGGTTGCCTTGCCAGGGTTGCCGGGCGTACTCAGAGCGTACTTCAAGGAAGGGAGGTTGAAAAAGAGAGGAACCATGTATAGACACCTTAGAATTGGATGACATGTCATCCAATGGTCTACTGGAGGGGCAAGTGGTGCCATTACCAGTGGTCAAGTCGGCCTCAGATTCTGAAAGAGATCCTGCAATTTCACTGGTACCACAGCTTGATAGCTGATGGGACGGTACAAGAGAATGATACCAGCTGGAAATGTCTCTTTATACCCTCAAAGAATTTGTGTGGGGTGGGGGTCTGCATTGGCATCAGAGGATGAGTCACCGTTGACAATGGTAGGATCAGAGGGTACCTATGCTCTGGGAGGTGAGTGTCTCTCAACAATTCTCTGTAATGGTGATTCAGGCTCTTCCAGGATTCAAAGATCCTCATGGAATAGGAGCTTGGACTGTGGTGGGGACTCTAGGTGGGTCTCTCAGGAGTCATTACGCCAGGTGGTACTGGAGACAGCACTGAAGTGCAATCCGTGTGCTTTTCATATCTTGCTACAGAAGATGGTGCTGATGACTATTCCGGCTCAGCTCTGGAGTCCTTGTGTTTCACAGGCACTGTGTTCAGCGTGGATGCCACAGCCTGTCTAGGTTGTTTACCTGACAGCTTCTCAGTACATGGCATGGTCTTCTTAGCTGATGCTGGAGTCTTGGTACCGGAGGGGATGGGAGTCTCACTGCTACCCACATTGGGATGCAAGGTCTCCTAAGACCCAGACCAAAGGGGCAACTTTCCCTTTCTCTTTTCCCATTCTGGGGAAAGGGGTGTTTTCTTCTTTAAGGGTCCAGACAGTTGTGAAATATCAGAGGGGTAGCCATGTTAGTCTGGATCTGTAAAAAGTGACAGAGTCCTGTGGCACCTTATAGACTAACAGAAGTATTGGAGCATAAGCTTTCGTGGGTGAATACGTCTGACAAAGTGAGTATTCACCCACAAAACCTTATGCTACAATACTTCTGTTAGTCTGTAAGGTGCCACAAGACTCTCTGTTGCTTTTGATAGTTGTGAAGGGCCCCAAGGACCTACTGTCACACCTAAGACAGTCACCTGGGCTCTGTGAGCAACCAGATCCAAAGTATGGGGGGGTGAATCAGACCCATGGATCTCAGAGAGCACTCCATCACCAGGTACTCCAGTTTGTCTTCCCTCAATTTCTTACATCTGCTTTTAAGCCTGAGCAGATCTTGCATTAGGAGTAGACCTGAGTCTCCCCCAGGCAGCGAAGGCCACTTCAATGACTGTTGTTGTGAAGGGAAGATCTATAGCAAGTCTGGCAAGGTTTGACACCCAGGGTCTTGGGCATAATCTGTCCTTGAGGCCATGGACCAAGGTCAGAGTTTTAAAAAAAAAAAAAAAAAAAAAAAAGGGAATTACAATGGATCCATCCCCTCCCTACGCACCTTTGTACCACAGAATGAGGATGTCTACGGCACAGGTGCAGCGCTGCAGACACTACTGATGAAAATCTCCAACCAAGAGTACATGGGTTTGTGCACAAAAGGACACTATTTGAAGAAGAACTGTAGTGAAAGTACTCCTTAGAGAATCTTATGCCCTCATTCCCAGACAACAATCTGAATTTTGATTAGTTTATTTTCCTTTCTACTGTCTGGGGAAAGCAATTCTGTTCACAAGTTGCGACAATCTAGAAAGAGTAACAGAAAATAAACTTACAAGTAAAATATTTGTCTTTCAGTCATCACACATTAAAAAGTTATCAAATATTTAAAAGCCTTTAATCAAACATTGGACTTTATAGTTTGGAAATGGTTTGTAATTAAAAAGTGATGACTTAGTTTACTGATAAAATAATGACTAGATAGAAAAGCACAGGCTTATAACCCATGTAAAGTGGTTAAAACTTACCAGAGAACAGAGCAGAAAGAGAGATGCTGCCATTTAACATATAAAAGATACACTAAAAATAAAGTACAGCTCAGTGGAAACTTTCAGATGTGGCTTTTCTGTCAAAAATGCTAAGTATTTGTTTCTCAACAGCAGACGACCCTTATCATTTGTGTTCATTTTTATTTTTTAGCATCTAAGTATTTTCATAAAAGAAAATCATGCTGACTTACTTTGGATCTGGTGGCCCATCTGACAGTGGCTTCATAGAGAGTTTACACAGTGACCTGAATACTAGGAAGGCATCCTTTTGTAAAATGTGGGAAAACTTAGCACCAGGCGTAGGTCCTGAAGAATTTCCAGATTCCTAAAGAAGTTAACATATTTCAGAATTCCATTTGCATTAGCAGTGTGTAGGGAAATCCCCAAATCTTAGCAACGATAAGTTATGATATTGAACAAATACAACCAAATTTTAAATGTAATTTAAGGTCTCCAGCCTAAGTTTTAAAAATTTAGTTTGGCAATTCAGTTAAAACAGACCTGAATACAACATTAATAAAACCACCAACTCAGTAAAGTTAAGCGTCACCAAGGAAGATGTAAAGTCAGAGCCAATAAGTAAAGTGTGGACAGTTTCAATTTATAGAAGACAACTGAGACCATACTGCCCTCACTCAGGGCTCCTAGAAAATAACTTTTACAAAGAAAAGAAATGGTAACCTCGACTATAATTGTACCAGTGGGTTACAGAAGAATATTTACACAGCCATAATGCCATGGCATAATTTATAATGTATTGTTATAGTCTTTATATATGGTGAATGGCAAAAACTTTTAGAATAAAATATTCACTTTTTTCTATTTACCAACTTCTGGTGATGCTATAAATGCCATTATCACTTCTGTAGAGGATATGATGAGTCTTATCAGAGACATATGCTGTGCAACTAAAAGATAACAGCATCTCTTTAAACATTAAAGCATAATTAGGGTTGGAAAGACTATATTTTAAACTGGTACACATTGGTAGTAAACTGCCAGTACAGACCTCTGTGCCCATGCAGCGTGTTTTTTGAAGCCAACGGGATTCTACACACGTGCAGGGATTCGTGTTGCCAGAGAGTTTTTATTTCTTGCTATTACAAAAGCTTAATATTAAAAAAATGAGGAGTGCATGAAAATAATTATTTTCAATGAAAATTCAAAATCAAATCCTCCCAATCATAGATATAAAGGTATGGCATAGCTTAAATCATTACCATTAGGGCACCCTGTGCAGGGGTTTTTTTTTGTTTGTTTTGTTTTTTTTTAAATGGACATTTGAAAACAAGGGAGAATTGGCAATGGGTTATTTACATTGGTACTGATAACTCTCTAACATTTCTGAAGTTATTTTTATGTTATGGAAGAAGCACTTAGAACGTAAATATAGGTGTCCTTTTAGGCATTTATATAAATCCAAAGAAAATTAAATTCTGTATTATAATTTGAGCATCTACCTTCTGTAGTGAAAATGTTTGCTGCCCTGCATGTATCTTGCTTGCAAAAGTCTTAAATAGCAGTCAAAGAGGAATACAGTACATTTAAAAAAAAATTAAAAAATTCCTGAGACTCCTTTAATAGTGATTTATTTTATACAATTATATTAAGATGTTGTCTACACAAATGTAAGATAAACAGATTATTATTATTAATAATAATAATAATAAAAAGAAAGATTATTATTTTCTTTACATGCTTCAACATTTATTTCCTTTAGTACCTGAGTGTCATTGGAAGAGACAGATAACCTGTCATCAGGTAAAGATGGTGTATATGCAACAGAGATTGGAGTCCCTGGAATTCCATTTGCCTGAATATTTTCACTGTCACTGCCATCTTCTAAAGTTCCAACTGTGCCATCAGTACTTCCACTTTCAGCAGTCCCTTCTACATCTGGGGGGGTGGGGGGGGGGGTGGTAAAAAGCAAATTATCATGCAAAAATATACAATATTCAAATTTAAAATTAGAAGAATTTTTCTTAGAAGTTCAGTGCACTAAGATTAAAAGCACCATAGGGCCCAATCCTACAAGGTACTGAATTTATATTTCTGTGAATTTTTTTTGGTAAATAGTAAGTTTACCAAATTCACCCAAAATTGCATTTTTCGGGGCATCAAAGACATTCAATTAATTTGAATAGAATTCAATAAAATTTCAGACAAAAAACAACCCCACAAAATTCAGAAATGTCAAGTCAAATCAACATTTCGTTATCAAAATGTCACTCAAAATTTGAAATGGTTTCATTTTGACCCAAAATATTTTTTGTTTCTGCAAGAAAAAAAATCAGTTTCAGTTCAAAACAAAACAATTTCAGCAGAAACAAAACATTTTTAACTGAGCTGTAAATGGACATTTTGAATATTTAGTATTTCATTAATGGTCTGAAGAAGAGCTGTAAAGAACTCACAAGTGTAGAAAAAAATGGAAATGGAGATATAAATGCAGTCAGAAATCTGAAAAACTGATTATAGCTGAAAATTAAGCAAACTATCACACCTAAAAATTCCCCCTCAGTTAAGGTAAATAGTAAAAAGCCCCACTCTAATTCATTTTATTGTCAAGTGGTACAGTTTAAAGTGGGACAGTTGAAAGACTATCTCAGAGAGTAAATATGAAGTTAAAATGGTTTAGAATTGTATTTTATTTTAAATATACACAAATGGTTAAAGGAATCCTTAATGACTGCTTAGGCAAAGGTGATTGCAGAACGAAGCTGGCAGTATATAAATTTTAAAAGTGATTGTGATACCTCCAACTATTATGTTCACCATTTCCTGCACAATACTCTGTACAATATCTTGTGCCTTTTCTTCACATGCATTGTTTTCTCCATCATATGTTCCCGCATCAATTTTAGACAGATCTTCCACAAAAAAAAAAAAAAAAAAGAGGCAGGAAAGATATTATTGATAAGCACTGAAGTCAATCAAGAAGGTTTTAAACACAATATTATACATTAAAAAAACAACAGAACAAGACAGCAGTACTGAATGGCTAAAGGTACTTTTCTTATCACAGGTAAGAAGATCCAAATGTTTTAGTAAGGGAAGGAGAGGGGAGTACATTAGTTATCCTTAGAGATAATTAAAGTAGTAATTGTGTAAATTTGTGAAAAATACTTAAAGAATATAAGTTAACATTTCAATGGGCTTAGGGTGACGTGTACATTTTGCAATATGTGGCTGCACATTTGTGACTGCCTGGATGCAAGCATGCATCTAGGACTGCAATGACTAGAGCAGATGTAATTTATTTGTGGCCGAAATATGTTGTAAAGATAAAATGTTAACAGTGGTAGCAAGGGAAACTGATATTTGTACACTATTCTTAACTGTATTTTACTAACTGGAAACAGAATAATCTTCCATTAAGTCGCTCAGCCTTTAAGTACCATAAAACTCCACACCCTCTTCCTCCTCCTCACTAAGACCAAACCACACAGTGATTACTTTCTGCTGCTGCAGCCTGGTCAGCTTCTGTCTGTTCATTTTCTGCACTGTAAATATTAGAACCATTTTCTGCTTCTGTATCTTCTTGAAGGCTCTTGTCCACATCATTTGTGCTGTGGTCAAGTTCTCCTTCATGATCTTGGGGTAGCTGATCGACTATCTGTGATGGAAGATGTCTCAGCTGAGGTGATTCTGGTTCATGATGGCTTAAGGGTGACTGCTGTAGATGGTGCTGTTGTCGGTGTCTTTCCTTCTCCATCTGTTTGGCTTCCTGGAGCTAGAAACAGATCAGGTATTCACAAATACACATTTTGTTAAAAATAAAATGCTGTTTGTGACTTGAAAACAAACAAAAAAAAATGAGCCATATACCCTAATTTGTGCTGGATAATAAAATTTTATTAGTAAAATGTTCAAACATATATTCAACAATGTTCAAATATTCTCTTATTGTATCTATTTACATCCTGCCATGCTACATTAGTGAATGAATACTTTTATTGGTAGTACATTTGCTTATATTGTATTTGTATACGAGCTGTGACCGGGTGAGTCCGCCCTTTAAGAGGGTTAAGGCTAAGCTACACCACCCGTGCCACACTGAGCTTGCCTCCCCAAGTGGTGGAGATGAGTGCTGAAGCTATATGATAGATAGATCAGGTGACTAAACCAGGCCTACTGGAGGGATAAGAACAGCTTGTGGGAAGTCTTGGTGCAGAACTCTGGGATAGGTCCGCACAAAGAGGGACATCCAAGGAGAGCAGCCATGGGAGTAAGTACTCTCACAAAAGAGCCGAAGGGCTGAAAATATAGGAAAAGGTGTAGTACTAAAAATATTTGTTAATGGTTGTACAGTTGATATGGGGATAGAATCACCAAGGGAATTCTAGCACTGGTACTAACCTCTGAATCTTAATATTACACTACAGATTTTCCACTAACTTACAAATACTATTTACAAACAGATAATGCACAATGAGCATGACCTACATTCTGCAGCAAGTGATCTCTATCCCAGACTCTTCTGGTTACTTGCAAAAACTCTTCAGTTGCTAGACCCTCTCTATGACAGAATGTATTTAAGTAATTATATCCCCTTTTTTACTTACTGATTAAATAATTGCCTCTACCCTTTTTTTAAAGCAATCACTTTTAAAAATGGGTTTGAGATGTGTCTCAGTCAGATGCGAAGTGGAAGATCGGTTTAATTCAAATGAAGAGAACAAAAACAGGAATAGTTCGGAGAATTTAGAGAGACCCTTTGTTTATGGGATGTTAATGTAGTCCTTTCCTGGTGTATGAAGCCTCCTTTTGAGCAACTTAATATGCGTGAAAGAGCAGGGAAGGAAAATTTTCCCTATAAAGTGACAGCCATAGTTGGAAGACAATACTGCTCTTTCCTGATTACCACTGGTGAGTGAATTTAACAAGCAAGGAAGTATAGGCCTGGCCCTGGGCATTGGTCCTCCACTCTCTGAAATAGGAGTGGGGGAGTAAGACAATACAAACACCACACCTACTAGCAAAAATGGAAGATGAGAACAGGAAGTGTTCCTCTCTATCCTCAGCCTGGAAAAGGAGTAAAGAGTGATGTCCCCTCCCCATTCTCCCAGCAAGGGAAAGAAAGGGAACAAAGCTCATCTACTGGCCAATGCTGATGAAGAAGGCAGGCCCCATTTCTCCCAACCCGATTTGAAACCCAGACCTTCACAATCCTAAACCCAACACTGTTACTGCCCCTAAATCTCAACAAAGAGGCCTCAGTCTTCAGTTTTAGCCTCTGAGTAGCATGTGCCTAAAACGTCATTCCCTGCCTATAACTACAACTACACAACTGACACCTAAGAGCCAGTTCACACAAGTGCTCAACGGCTCAGCTATTTCTTGAACAATAATAGCTGACAGCAGTCATACCATGTATTTTCAGAAACTAATGAGCAAACTAATGAATTTAGATCACTGGATGACTCAAACACTGTTCAATCTGAAAGGAAACTGCTTGCTAACATTCACAAACTAATAGCAAAAATACCAGGCTCTTCAGGAAAGAGCAATGAAGTCAAGAACTTCTAGGATCTGACCTTCCTTCTGTTTCCTGTGGCAATTTGCTTTATTAATTCCTTTGCTATCAATAGCACAGAGCATGGGGCACAAGAAGCAGTAGACTCAGCTCACCACTTTCACTGCAAACCATGGCAGTACTCTGTAGGCATCTGTTAGGGTGACTATTACACACATTAAAAGAACATCAAGGGTGCAAAGTCAAGCATTCAGAAGTTAGGAAATGCCAGAATTATGATTGCTTGTGCAACCTTAATTTAACCCCCTTGCACTTATGCATTATGATACAGTCATTAAATACGTGATCACACTTTTTTCTCCACAAGACTCATGCCTAGTCAGTGCACACGATGGTGCTCAATTAAAGAGCAGCTATTCACTATTTTGTTTTTTCCTTAAGGCATGCTCAGTTCCTGGTGTCCTGTTATTTTCCTTGTTGGACCTGTCCTGCAGTAGGTGACTTCAGGGTACCAATCTCGCGTAGGGCAATTTCCACCCCACCATCCACAATTTCCATCAACCTCAGCCTGGACCAGTCCACACAAGAGATCCACTACACTACAGTGCAAATAAGTGATGGTCACATAAACATCACCCTATATCGGAAACCTACTGACCGCTATATCTACCTACATGCTGCCAGCTTCCATCCAAGACACATCACACAATCCATTGTCTACAGCCAAGCCCTAAAATACAACCAAATTTGCTCTAATCCCTCAGACAGAGACAAATACCTACAAGATCTTTATCAAGATTCTTAAAACTACAATACCCACCTGGGGAAGTGAAGAAACAGACTGACAGAGCGAGACGGGTACCCAGAAGTCACCTACTCCAGGACAGGCCCAATAAGGAAAATAACAGAACACCACTGGCCATCGCATACAGCCCCCAGCTAAAACCTCTCCAGTACATCATCAACGATCTATAACTTATCCTGGAAAATGATCCCTCACTCTCACAGACCTTGGGAGGGAGGCAGGCCAGTCCTCGCTTAAAGACAGCCCCCCAACTTGAAGCAAATACTCACCAACAACTACACACCACACCACAGAAACACTAACCTAGGAACCAATCCTTGTAAGAAACCTCGTTGCCTATTCTCTCCCCATATCTACTCTAGCGACACCATCAGAGGACCCAACCACATCAGCCACACCATCAGGGCCTCATTCACCTGCACATATACTAATGTTTTATATGCCATCATGTGTCAGCAATGCACCTCTGCCATGTACACTGGCCAAACCAGACAGTCTCTATGTAAAAGAATAAACGGACACAAATCGGACATCAGGAATGGTAACATACAAAAGCCAGTAGGAGAATTCTTCAACCTTCCTGGACATTCTATAACAGATTTAAAAGTAGCCATACTTGAACAAAAAAAAAAAAAAAAAAAAAAAACACTTCAGAAACAGACTTCAAAGAGAAACTGCAGAACTAAAATTCATTTGCAAATTTAACACCATTAATTTGGGCTTGAATAGGGACTGGGAGTGGCTGGCTCACTACAAAAGCAACTTTGCCTCTCCTGGAATTGACACTTCCTCATCAATTATTGGGAGGGGACTACATCCACCCTGATTGAATTGGCCATGTCAACAGTGGTTCTCCACTTTTGAGGTAACTCCCTTCTCTTCATTTGTCAGTATAATAATGCCTGCATCTGTAATTTTCACTCCATGCATCTGAAGAAGTGGGTTTTTTACCCACGAAAGCTTATGCCCAAATAAATGTTAGTCTTTAAGGTGCCACCGGACTCCTTGTTGTTTTTGTGGATACAGACTAACACGGCTACCCCGATACTTTACATAAGCTTGATTCATTCACCCAGAGCATACTCTATTCTGTGCATTGAATGAGGGAAGCTTTCTGTAGGAAAAAAAAAATACTATGTGACCATGTTATTAAGGACCATCACAGGGCATGTGCACAAGGCAGGGTGAGGGGGGAGACTGGCATTTCATAATCTCTTAAAGCTGGACTTTGCAACCATAACATTCTTTTTACATAGGTTTCTGTGTGTATAACTACCTAGGCTTTTAAAAAAAGCAAACTGAACACACAAATGCTATCACGTGGAATCACACTGACACCCATATGGTTCATAAGCAGGATTGAGCCTTTTGATCCACATAAACGTCTGCCACTTGAGCTAATGGAGTCACTGATAGCAGTAGAAAGTTGTCATCCTCTGTGTAGGCTGACAGCTAGAGGAGGACGTGACACACTTTGCCAATTGGTTTCACAGCTATTTGCTGATACCAGAGGAATGTTGAGATTCAAGGAGTCTGATTCCATTCCAACTTCTGGAGGACAATGTGCAGTAGTATGTGCTTCATGGCCTGTGCTTCACTACATTGCAAAGCTCAAAATCCGCTTCCAGTTTACCGACGAGATGAGCAAAGTTTCTGCTTCAATTCTTTTAATTCATCAGCTAGTTCATATACCAAAATATCAAAAGAACAATCTGAATGAACAATACCATAAAAAAAGTAGTTATTTATTGAATGAAAAGTTACAAATACCATGCTATCTTGTAATATGAATAACTAAACAAGCCTATAATTAAAATGATCTTTTAGGAACTATTTTCTACATACAGAATATTAAGATACTCACCGCTTGGTTTTCCATACGTGCAAATATAACATTCAGCATTTGTGTGAGAGTGGCCTTGGCTGTGGTCTGATTTATGAGATTTTTGCTTGCGAGATAGATATTGTAACATGTTCTTACAGCCTGCAGCACGGTTCCTTCATGAATTTCTATGTGTTGAGATGTTACTGCAGTGAGTAAAGCCTAAAAAAGAACATATTAAGTTAGAACTCTTCTCCTTCTTAAATGAAGCATTGAACTAGTCTAAAATATTTTCTATGCACATTTCTATTTACAAAACAACCAGTACACAGCTTCAATTACATTTCTTGTTTACTGATAAGTTTTTCTATGGCACTCATCAAATCCTATCCAAGTACCTCACACACATTAATCAAATTATCTTCATAAATACCCCTGTGATATAAGGAAGTATCCTTGTAACCATTCTACAAATGAAAAACAGAGGGACACAGATTTGCTCTAGGTCAAAAAGAAAGTCTGTGGCAGAACTGGGAATAAAAGCCCTAGTTTTTGAGTCCAAGCCCACTGCACCAAACTACAACTATCATTCCACTCCACATCCACCTTATGGCTTTGCAAAACATATGCGACCTTTACTCAACAAGGGTAAGAGCTTTTGGTGATGAATTCAACAAGGTTTCTCAACAAAGGCTCTTAAGGACTAAGTAGCCATGGGATAAGAGGGAAGGTCCTCTTATGGATCAGTAACTGGGGTAGGAAACAAAGTGGACAAATAAATGGTCAGTTTTCACAGTGGAGAAAAGTGAGCAACAGGGTCCCCCCAAGAATCTATACTGGGCCCTGAACTGTTCAACATATTCATTAATGATCTGGAAAAGGGGGTGGACAATGAAGTGGTAACATTCGCAGAGAATACAAAATTATTCAAAATAGGTAAGTCCAATGCAAACTGTGAGAAGTTACAGAGGGATCTCACAAAACTGGATGACTGGGCAACAAATGTAGAGTAGTGCCAAAGTAATAAGTGCAAAGTAACACATATTGGAAAAATAATCTTAACTAAACATATACGATGATGGGTTCTAAATTCGCTGTTACCACCCAAGAAAAAGATCTTGGAGCCATCATGGATAGTTCCCTGGAAACTTTCACTCAGTGTGCAATGACAGTCAAAAAGGCTAACAGGTATGTTAGGAACTATTAGGAGAGGAACAGAAAATATAATGTCACTATATAAAACCATGGTGTGCCCACACCTTGAATACTGTGTTCCGTTCTGGTCAACCCAGCTCAAAAAAGGATACAACAGAACCAGAAAAGATTCAGAGAAGGGCAACAAAGAGGAACAAGGGTATGGAACAGTTTCCATGTGAGGAGATACTAAAAATATCAAGACTGTTCAGCCTAGAAAAGAGATGATTGGCCGGGGGGGGGGGGGGGAAGAGAGAGAATATGATAGAGGTCTATAAAATCATAAATGTTGTGCAAAAAGTGAATAGAAGTGAATATTTACCCTTTCCCACAATACAAAAACCAGAGATCACTCAATGAAATTAATAGGCAGGAAGTTTAATACAAACAAGAGAAAGAACTTTTTCACACAATGCACAACTAACCTGTGGAATTCATTGCCATGGGATGTTGTGATGGCCAAAAGTATAACTGGGTTCAAAAAAGAACTAGATAAGTCCAAGGAGTATATGTTAATCAATGGCTATTAGTCAAGAGGTCAGGGATGCAACCTTGTGCTTTGGTTGCATCCCTGACCTCTGACTACCAGAAAATGGTAGTGGAAGACAGAGGATGGATCCCTCCATAACTGCCCCATTTTGTACACTCCCCTTGAAGCTCTGTTATGGGCCTCTGGCAGAACAGAATACTGGGCAAGATGGACCATGGTCTGACCCATGGCAGCTCTAATGTTAAGAGCATAACAGTGTACATCTACAAAATAATGTCCACCAAATAAAAAGCAAATAAACTTGGGGGGGGGTCACACAAAAACTCAAATTTATTACAACATAATTATCTGTAAATATATTACAAATATTCTCTTGTCTTCATGGATTCATAGATTCTAGGGCTGGAAGGGACCTCAAGAGGTCATCAAGTCCAGTCCCCTGCCCTCATGGCAGGACCAAATACTGTCTAGACCATCCCTGATAGACATTTAGCTAACCTCCTCTTAAATATTTCCGGAGATGGAGATTCCACAACCTCCCTAGGCAATTTATTCCAGTGTTTAACCACCCTGACAATTAGGAACTTTTTCCTAATGTCCAACCTAAACCTCCCTTACTGCAGTTTAAGCCCATTGCTTCTTGTTCTATCCTTAGAGGCTAAGATGAACAAGTTTTCTCCCTCCTTCTTATGACACCCTTTTAGATATCTGAAAACTGCTATCATGTTCCCTCTCAGTCTTCTCTTTTCCAAACTAAACAAACAATTCTTTCAGCCTTCCTTCATAGGTCATGTTCTCTAGACCTTTAATCATTCTTGTTGCTCTTCTCTGTGCCCTCTCCATCTCTGGAGATATTTAAGAGTAGGTTAGATAAATGTCTACCAGGGATGGTCTAGACTCTTTGCGCCATTGACTATGCTCACCAAACAGCTCCACCAGACTTTCCTCAGATGCTTGTACAATTGAACCCTTATCTAAAAGTCTCAGGTAGAAATTGTAAGGAGAGTTCTGCATACACAATTTTTTTTCTATCATTCAACTTCAGGACAGGCAAATTTACATTTGGTGGCATCTTTTCTTAAGTATACTAAATCACATACAGTTATTATACAAGTTAAAATTTTAGCAATTTACAAATACCTAGAAAATACATTAAGACCTACACAGAAAAACAATGAAAATAAAAATCTATATATGTACCTATTAGCAGCAACTTAAGAGAAAATATTAAAGAATAGTGTCTTATATGTGCATAGCCTTTCTCCACCATAGTGTGGGCAAGATTAAGTAGAATTCTTTTGAAAGATTATTCATTGATGGGGGAGCCAGCAAACTGAGAAAGATACAAACTTTATAAATTTAATATTTTTTATTTTATATTTTAGATGTTATAATTTTCTTTGGATTTTGCACTGGATCCTTTTACAAAGCAGGATTCCTTTCATTAAATTACAACAGGAATCTTAAAACAGGAAACTGTTTTTCCCCAACTTAATCTTTATTTGATAAAAAAACTTCATAGGTTATATCTCACAAAACTGGGTGACTGGGCAACAAAACAGCAGATGAAATTCAATGTTGATAAATGCAAAGTAATGCACATTGGAAAACATAATCCCAACTATATATAAAAAATGGAGTCTAAATTAGCTGTTACCACTCAAGAGAGAGATCTTGGAGTCATTGTGAATAGTTCTCTGAATACATCCACTCAGTGTGCAGTGGCAGTCAAAAAGGCTAATAGAATATTGGGAATCATTAAAAAAAGGGACTGATAATAAGACATGATAGAGGTCTATAAAATCATAACTGGTATAGAGAAAGTAAATAAGGAAGTGTTATTTACTCTCTCATAACACAAGAAATAGGAGTCACCAAATTAAATTAATAGGCAGCAAGTTTAAAACAAACAAAAAGGAAGTATTTCTTCACACAACGCACAGTCAACCTGTGCAACTCTTTGCCAGAGAATGTTGTGAAGGCCAAGACTATAACAGAGTTCAAAAAATAACTAGATAAGTTCATGGAGGATAGGTCCATCAATGGCTGTTAGCCAGGATGGGCAGGGATGGTGTCCCTACCCTCTGTTTGCCAGAAGCTGGGAATGGGCAACAAGGAGTGGATCACTTGATGATTACTGTGCTGTTCATTCCCTCTGGAGCACCTGGCATTGGCCACTGTCAGAAGACAGGATACTGGGCTAGAGGGACCTTTGGTCTGACCCAGTATGGCCGTTCTTATATGCAACTGTATAAAACTATATAAACAATTCAAATAGTCAAAGAAAAACAAACAAACAAACAAGGTTTTAAAGAGAAAGTTATTCTAGAAGCAACAATACTCTTTAAAACTATAATAACCAACTTTTTATCCCATCAGGATTCTTTTGCTCAAGACAATCTTTTAAGAGAAGAAAAAAATTAAAGCAAAAATGTGTCTTTAGCAAATACACAACAGTGACCAGACAGCAAGTGTTTTTAAGGTGACCATAAGAAGTAACTGAGGTCAAAAAACAGTAAGAGGTGTATGATATTATAAAGCTAATTTCTTAATATACAATGATAAAGGAAACCTTATATTAACTTACCTTTTTCGTATATTAAAGAAGTGTAAAAGCTTTCAATACAGGTAATTTTGGATGCTGTATGACATGTGATACACATAAATGATTAAGCCTTACATTGTGCAATTTTTTTTAAGGTGCTTTTAAATGTGAAGGAATTCAGAGCTCTGAATGGGTATTCTTTGCTGTTTAGTTTTATATTTAAATAAACAAACATTAAATAAAAACTATGTAGTGGCCTAATGTTGTTTGAATCAATTAAAACGTCTTTAAACTAGATAAAAATAACAGTTGCACTCTTGACTATCTCTCCTTTCCCATGAGAATCAGGATACTATACGGAGGCTGAATTCAAGTAGTCATCTAAAAACAAAACCTGGGGAAGGAGCACCTGATTTGAGGATCTGCTCAAATGGTTCCACAAAGACCTGTCCTCTAGCTAAGGAAGGATTTCTCCCCCACTCAGAGGGCAAAGACATGTTTTAAGGTAATTTCAGTCCTCTCCCTGAGGCCAGGTATTTAACTAGTCTTTAAAAGGTGAAGCCTGAGACGCAGTTATGAACTCAGTTATTAGAGAACAACTTAGGCTAAGATGAATGGTTGAAAAATTGAAATTCAATAAAATTTTCTAGACTGAAAAGCAATGGAAGTGTTGCCAAAGTGTAAAAAAAACTCTTCAGACATCTGTCAAAGAGAGGTACAATCTGTCCAACATAAGGCTTCACAATGTATCTGGTTTTCATTTTGTTTCCATTTCTGGCAGATTTCTATAGAGTGAGATGCCGTTTTTCCATCATTACTTTTTGATGAGAAGGATTTGTACTATTCTTGATCAAATGAGGAATTCTATCCTGCACTCCCTTATATTTTGGGCACTCAAGTTCAGTGTCTGTCTTGATCTATTTTCTACAACACTGGTCATACAACTGCACCTTTGTGTGTCAATTTCCATTTCTAGTTTGTGGTCAGATCTAGGTAAGGGAACTAATGAATTTCTTGTTTAAGTCTTTTTTTCTTTTTTGTAGTTAAACCTGTATACATCAATTTTTCTTTATAATCTTCTGGTTTCAGATGCAGAACACAACTCCTCTCAGCCTGTGAGAGGGATGATCAAATAGCTCCAGGTAGGCTATGTAGGTTTTACCCAGGATCACATCCAGATTCTCAAAGCTTTCTTCACTGAGCCCATCACCTCAGGATACACACAGCTTCTTTGCCTTGCTTCAGATCATTAGGTGGATACACCACGCTGCTCCTTAGCTTCAGATGTGAAAATCACGAGAATAACAGGCCAGAGGAGAGGTAGTAAAACAGTCAGGGTGATGGACAGCAACTCTTACACTCAACTCTGCTGGGATCAGCAGGAGAGCATCTCTTATAGAGACTTCAGATTTTCTGAGATATGTTGGAGACAGGTAGGGGAATCTTCAGGTATCAATTCTTATGTTTCAGATTCTCACATTCAGTTACAAACGCCATATCATGTTCCTTTACTTTTAGGCATTTATTTATTTATTTATTATTATATATATTATATAAAATGAATGATATAGTACCAAATGTAACAGTTCTACAAAATTCTTGGAGCGATTTTAGATTTAGCAAATAAATTGCATGTTTACCACTGAACCAGTTTTAATCCAAATGAAAAATTAACATTCTATAACTAAATATTCTGTTCTACGTTTGTAGAACTTGCATTCTCTTTTTATACTGAATGATCCACAAAAGGACATAATGCTTACGTTACAGTGAAACAAACAGGGACAGGAAAAACAAGTTACAAAAATGCACAAAAGTGTTACGCAAGTAAGTACTGTTTTACAATGGCAATTTCCAACCTTTGGTTTAAAAACATTAAAAAGATCTGTTTGTGCTTAGTAGATTTGTCTTAATGGTCTTTAAAAAAAAACAAACAGACAGTTGAGGGTGGTTCAAAATCTTGGACTGAACCTTTACAGGGCAAGGCTTTCTTCTCAGTGAAGCCTGACTATACAAAACATCCCAACATTGGTGGGTTAATGCCAGTTTTTGTAGTCTTCATTTGGCCAGCAGAAGAGGTCTTTTCCTCTATGAGAAGTGTTATATTCCCACTGTTTAATTGTCTGGGGTATTTTCTGCCACAAAAAGGCAAGACATAAAACATAAGTAGTCCTAACCAGTATTTCTGGCACACTGGTCTTGGGAACGCAATCTGGTTTACTGTGAGAACTAAAAGGTTATCTGTTTACAGCACAATGTAGAAAATATAGAATGAATCTTGAGTAAAGATTCTGTTCTCTAAAGATAAATGTGCCAATTAGCTAAGACAATAATTAGCTAGCCACAGACCAACTTCTGGAAGAAACTTAAGGTCACAAGAACAAGAATTTAACCCATATATAAAGAAGTGTATTAATAACATTTTGTTGATCATCAGATTGATGGCATATTTTACTATTGCATTTTATGCTTACAATCATGTCTTCCAAGCCACATTATCCTTAGGGCAAATGGGAAAACAGCTTCCTTTTTCCATTTCTAGATTTTTACTCAGTTTTTAAAGAGCTCCACTTCTTTAAATGTAGAAGCACATTGCAATAATGAAATAAAGCATTTATCCTCAATGTTTTCTATTCAGAAAAAAGGATGTAATCACAGACACCTGATTCAATTCTGAATGTTACTTTTTTTTTTTTTCTAATTTGAGTAACTTTTCAATAATCAGCAAGCTGTCCTATTGTCTTCACAAGTGAACCTAACCAGTTCATCAAGTTTCCTAGCCTCAGTCTCCCCTCACAGATGTGAAGGACTGTTCTTTTCAGATAACTGGCTGTAATGCCTCTGGGTATGTACCAGTTTCTCTTGTAAAATGGATTTAAAATCATAGTTTGATTCTGATATCTAATTTTCAGTTGTGAAATTAAATTACATGTATTGTATTAAAGCCCCCAACATAACATACACAAAATACATCTTAGTTTTAACAGGGGGCCTTCCACATCCCCAACTCTCAAAACTATACCCACTATGAAAAGTCATCTCCCCCTAAACTGTGATAGCAGATATCAAACTAATCAGGGTCAGCCAGTCACTAACTTGGAAGGAAAACCTCCAAAGAAAACCATATTCAAGGTTTTCAAAAAAAGTATCTAATGCTAAGTTCCAGAGGCAATGTTTAGAAATCTAATTAAGTACTGTAATATTCAAAAGTACTGAGCACCCAGCAGTTTCTTTTCAAGTCAATGGAAGCTGCTGGGTGCTCAATACTTTTGAAAATCAGGCCACTAATGGCTAGTCTACACAAACAGTTAGCTTGCAGCAAGCTAGCTAGAGTGTAAACGTACCCTGCACTAGTCTGCTGTACATTAAGTGCATCTGTGCATTCTGCTGCCATGCACTAAAAAACTTCCATGTAGCACTTTGATCTACCCCATTTCAAAGAGGGATAAATCAAAGAGCATTAGGGAACATTTAGTGTACAGCAGCAGGGTCCACACAGACACACAGTATGCAGTAGACTAGAGTGGGGTACATTTACACCCCACTTGTCACAAACTAAGGTGCATATAGATAGGTCCTTAAGTGATGTGGCAAATGAGCAACTGAGTGGGTGGCACCCCACCCTTTCCTAGCACTGAATTCAATGTCACAAAATGACAGTGAAAAGCGTTGTGCTGAAGTTTTATTGCTGTCCCTTCAGTTTTTCCCAATCATTCCATCTTTTTTCTAGCTCTCAAAATTATTTTTCTATTAAAAACTAATATGAACCGCTCTGTTTTATTTTCATTCTAATTATGAATGAATCCATGAAGAGCATTTTACTTTGAATCAGTCTCAAAATTTAACATACATTGACAGTAAATATTTGCTTCTGCCTTTCTCCTCCTTCAGACACTAACCATGAAGACCACAGCCTTGCACAGAGGTCATTGCATATGTAGCAGATTTAGCAGTCTTATCAACCAATAGATGCTTAGATGCTTTATTCACTCAAACTAGGAAGTTGTTTCATTTTAACCTTTCAGCTTATCACTGATAACAGAAAGGTCTCTTGAAAAGTCAAAGGAAATTCTCCTAGCCATGCACTAACAGACGAGGCTATGGGAATTTATGGCTATGAAAGAGCCAAAGACACTCAGAACACAAATATCAGACCCACTAAAAAAGAGAAAAGAGAAAAAGCAAGGACATCTGCTTATGGGGCCATCTTTCTTACCACTCCAATTTTCTTCTACAGACATTGATACAGTTCAACTTTTTTTGTTATAGATAATAGATACTACAAATGGAAAATTACATTAAAAAGTGTGAATAGAACTTCAGTTTTCAAAGATGAAAACATTACAGAGGCAAGCCATGAATGCTACCTTAGCCCTAGTAGAGTGAGGCTGAAGACAAGGCAACTGATACACACATGCTAAGGGAGCCAGAAGGAAAACAGATTCAGAGCAGAGGACCTTCACGCTACCATAAAAGGAAGGTCAACAGGTTCCAATTACTGAAAAATTAATTATTTGCAGAGACAGGAAATCACCACACTCTAAGTGGTCAGTTACAGAGAGTAGTAAACTTAAAACTGCTCTCTAGACCAGGGGTCCCCAACCTTTTTAGGTCCAGGGACCGGTTTCGGTTGCCGGACCCTCCGCAGGCGTGCCTGCGGGAGGTTCAGCTGAGCCGCGGGACGAGCGCTCCCTCCGCAGTCGTGCCTGCGGGAGGTCCGCTGCTCCCGGGGCTCAGCTGGAGCTTCCGCAGGCACGCCTGCGGGAGGTCCACCGGCTCCAGTGGAGCTTCCGCAGGCATGCCTGCGGAAGCTCCAGCTGAGCCCCGGGAGCAGCGGACCTCCCGCAGGCATGACTGCGGAGGGAGCGCTCGTCCCGCGGCTCAGCTGGACCTCCCGCAGGCATGCCTGCGGAAGCTCCACTGGGTCGGTTCGCGGCCCGGTTTCTAAGAGGCCGCGGACCGGGGGTTGGGGACCCCTGCTCTAGACAACAGTGGAGCAAACTCAAGTCAGATTGCAATGCTGCAACAGTCTAAAAGAGAAATCTGAACTCAAAGAAGGAAGTTGGGAGATACAGAGCGTGAATGGGAAACAAGTGACCTTTGCAGCAAAATGAGGTCTAACCCTGAGAGCAGTGTCTACACCAGTGGATGCCTACGTATGAGAAATATCTATTAGATAGCTCACATTTAATCCATTCATTAGTGTGCCCTTCACTACTTTTAATTGACAGATTATTGTCATGGCAGCATAGATGCTCTCCTCCAGCATCGCTGTCAATGGCGCTCCTTTGATGACTATTGAAGTGATGAGAAAAGCTCTTTGGCAACCCATTTTATGCAAAATACATGCAGAGTTTACAACAACATTGGGAAGAAAACACAGGACTTCCTGAATGCACAAGTCAACAACATAATCACAAAGCTGGCACAGTGAAACACATCACTAACTCTAATGCTCCTACTTGATCTCTCCCTGATGGACGCTCCAGTTGTTTAACATAACCTTTTCCAAAGCTACAACCTTGCAGATACTTTGATTTATAGTTTACCTCTCCAGGAACACCCGGTAGTTGAAGCAAATAACACACAGACTTTGCAAAGGGGATTATAAAATTACTCTTTGCTTTAGACCAGAGGTTCCCAAACTTCCCCCTTTGGAGATTCATGTCCCATGTATGCCCCTCTCTTTTTAAGGGGCTATGGGGAGGGGTTCCTTGTATCCATGGGGGCCAAGGGGAAGGGGTGCCCTGTATCCACAGGGACTGGGTACTCATCATATGGCAGTTCAGGAAAACACTACCTATAGTAGCCAGGCAGCTGCCAGGCCCCAGCTTCCTGCTCATCTCACTCCTCTCTCATGCAGGAGAAGCAAATGGGGCCGCACTGAAGGGCCAGAGAGTTAAAAGGGAAGCAGAAGGATGCACCCGGTGAGTATTGGCACCCCTTCAGGACAGAGCCCTTCCTTACCATGTTCCTTCAGCGCCACTCCATCTGCTTCCCCTGCGCAGGCTCTGTTTGGCAGGGGAAGCAGACAGGGCTCTGAGCCACAAGGCTACACTGAGGAGGGAGCTATGTCCAGCAGGGGTAGGAGCATCCTGAGGTACAGCCCTCCACTCCCTGCTCACAGACTTCCCACCAGCCTCCCCCTAGAGGAAGATAACTGCCAGTTGGTGACATTGTGAGGGAGCAAGGCAGGCAGAGAATCTCTTCCCGGCAGCTAAGACTGTCCATTGAGATCACCCACACAGACCCCTTGTGACCCCCGCCCTTCACTGTG
Organism: Mauremys mutica; assembly: GCF_020497125.1. Taxonomy (NCBI): domain Eukaryota; kingdom Metazoa; phylum Chordata; order Testudines; family Geoemydidae; genus Mauremys; species Mauremys mutica. Next base: position 62,895,036 of record NC_059073.1, on the reverse strand, counting down.
ACTCTGTCTTTGGACCCTCTGAGAACCTTGTTGGGGAACACACCCCAAAGCTGGGGAACCTCTGCTTTTGACAGCACATGAAAAATACAGATCCAGACAAAACAATGAAACACCTACATGCCCTTCCCTGTCTCAATTTCCTCACCCCTCTGGAAACGTTTTTTGGGCTTATGCCGAGTTCTCTGGGATGTCCAAGACCCTCCCATCTTCTCCTCCTGCATATCCTTCTTTTTGGCTTCTGGTCTCTTCTCCTTCTCTCTCTGAAATGGCTAGTGAGAATACTCCTTTTAGAAAGCTGATGTCCCCTCAGTCATGTGGCACATTGATCAACCTCATCAGCTGCTTAAAGTCCCCCACCTACAGCAATTCCTTCATCCAACTAGAGCTCTGTTGATGGACTGTGACTTAAATTCCATCCAGTCATCTGTAGACAAGGCTTCATGTCATAATCATGACTCCATATGCAGTGAGAGAAAAAGGATAACAGACATGTACTATCAGTATGCTAAGAATAGAAAGGAACACCTTATGAAACAGGGCTGGTGTGGGAGATGAAGAAAGCACTCAAATTAAAAACTGAAATTGTGTTTCCAAATAAATACTAGACTTTGAATCCTCAAGGACATGCACATTTTCTTGCTGTCATTACTATAATCATTTCAAACCACATTTGGTCAGCAATTACCTTTATTATTTGTAGCTGAACCCCTTCGTCTGTTTGAGGACCTTGAAAACAGCCACATATTGTCTCAATAATTCTATCGATTAATTTTTTGCCTGGAGCTGTACTGTCTGGAGCATTTCCAGTCAAGTGCCCATATGCTATAAGTTTCTGAAGGAAAAAAGAAAGGGACATGCTAAATAAATCCAACCTTGCAATCGAATATGTAGATTCACATTTATGACACAAATGAAGTCAGGATAATTAGAACAGTGCAGTGTATCCCAAATCACAGTACATTTCAAGCATTTGTAGAAAATCCTTCAAAAGCATTCATGTTCTTATCCAACAACTGCAACATCACTCAGTATGAAGTTTATCAATTTAGCTTAACTAAAACACTACAATTTACAGTCTGCAAACATTTACTCAAAATAAAAACTGTCAACAATTTTAACTGGATTCTGAGACTGACTCAAAAATTATACAGATATTCACATTACATTTTTACCTATTATATCTGTACTATGCAATGTCATAATACACTTAACAGAAAGCAAGTTTACAGGATGACTTTCAAGGCCGGCAAACAAAATTGGAACCACTAGGTGTGTTTTAGTTTGTAAGTATTCACTCATCTTTGCATGTGTGCTTCAAATCTTGCGAAAAGGAAGAGTATTTTAAAATAACAGAATTCTGTTCTGAGCATTCCAGCCATGAGACTATTTGTAAGTCTCAATAACCTCCCTACTCACAATAGCAAGAGTAGACAGGCAGCATAGTGAGACTGTATGCCAGGTATGCATGTGCCTATGAATACAAATATATGCACTGAGTTCAGTTTTCAGGCCACCTAGGGGAAGACAGACAGAATTTTTGGTAGACATCTGAAGTGTTTGTTCAGAACAACATTACAGGACCAGGATGAAAAGATTAATCTACTTTACATGGGAAACACATGTCATGGGCTCAAACTAGAGTGTTTGTGAACTTCAAACTTTGACTATTTTACTGCAATTATGAAGAAAATTTTTTTTTACAGTAATATACCTGTTCTGGTAAGAGATGTTTAGCCTTTCAGAGAGTTGTTTTCTATACATGCACATTAATACAAAAGATTGAGGTTTGGGACAAGTTACATTATATATAAATTAGTATACAATTAACTAGTTGTAGTTAATATAAAAGTATATATATAGCTAGATACATTTTCTTTTTTTGCTCTCCAAAACTAGTCTACAGTTGTCTGAAAAAATCATATACATTTTGGTTAGCATGTCCCATACAGTGGCTGAAAAAGACATTCTTCCTTAGTTACGTTTACCCATCCCCTTCCCTCCAAACCAAACAAGACTTTCTTTCAGACAGTTAATAAAGCCCAATTGTATACAGACCTGTAAACAATCTAGAGATGTACTAACAATCCTGGGGCATTTAGACTGGCATGCCAATTCGAATGGTAAGAAGTACTTGTCGGCTTCAATAAAACTTGTCTTTGATTTCACTGGTGGAAGTGTGCTTGAACCAGGCTTTGCTTCTCCATGAGGGGGACTAAACAGAATAGTTTAATCATTAGAATGTAACAAGTATCTACACTTAAGAAAGCCTTCCATCACAATACTAGTTTTTCCCTCATTTTTTTCACTTGTTCTTAACCTCAAGAAAGGAAATGATGTATTGAAAACTGATTTTTATTAACTGAAACTATCAGAAAAAAATGCAAGAGGATGGTAACTTGCAATAAGTAAATATTCTCAGTATGAATATAAACTTTGGTTCTACCTGAACGATTCCTTTTCTTAGATCAGACAGGTCCCATTGATTCCAACAGTGGATCTTCAGTTGCTCTTGCTGATTTGGAGGCAGGCAAACTTGTTTTCTCTGAATGCAGGTGTAACCCACACACCAACCCACACACCTCCTGGCTGTGGTGTTTGGTCACCTCTAGTAGCACTGAGACCACTTAGAAATTCATGAGTCTGCTCTACAGCCTTGGCTAAGGGCCACATGGCTTTTAGCTCATGCAGTTAGCTCCAGAAGTCCCAGGTTCAATCCTGCCCGCTGACGACCAGGGTCTGTCGGTGTTACACAGGCTTAGCCCTTCCCACTGAAAAGTCTGCACAACAGAACTTTCAGAGCTGTGAAATACTCCTGTAGTAGCAAGTTGTGATCTAGATCATTCTAAGAGTAAATCGTAACTCAGACAACATTGCTTACTGCAAAGCATGGAGACTAATGACTAGAACATCATCCTATAAGAGCCCTCTATCCTTCTGGCAATGTAAGCATTTGAAAGGTGAGCCAAATCTGTAGATTTTCTTGATCTAACAAAATATGCTGATGAGAACAAAAATAATTATATTCTCTTCCTCAGGCAGGTCCACAGACTATAAGAGTGGGATTCTTACAGTAGTATCCACTTGAAGGACCTTTGAACTGATTACAATAATTATATAACATTTCTTATAAAAACTGCAATTTTTGAACTATTATTTCATGTAGCACCTTCTTTTGAAGGAGATGTCCACTAATATTTATATCTAATATTTAGTGAAAGTGGAACATTAAGACCAGCCAGTTCTGCTGCATATCTCTTCATAAAGAGTAAGAAATGTTTATGCCAATTTTGTTTTTTGACAGAGGTATTTTCACTTGAAACTTCTAGAAGACATAGAGGTCTTGTTGTCTCTAACTGCTGGATGGCACAGGACAAGTAAGGAGGATTTTCTAAACCTTTTGGTGCATGCATCTCTCTCTGACAATTTGGGCTACATCTTCTCCTTAAGGTGATTTGGTGAGAAGCAAAAAGGAAGTGATCACAACTTCCCAAGTTCTGTGAAAGACTATTCGTTTTTGCGGACAAAAGCTGAATTTGTCCTCACAACTATCTTAGCCTGTAGAAAAGTGCAGAACTACAACAAAGCAGATACATTTCTTGAAATGGTTCAAATTGATATTTAGGAAGCACTTCCAAAACTAAATTAAAGGTACCAGAGCAGGGCAGTACACATTTGTTGTGGAGTTGTTCAAGCAGCTGCTTTAAGGAATTCCTTAATAATCAGGTGAAAATAAATTCTCTTTTTACTTAATGTTTCCAGGATAGAGAAAAGAGAATTTATCTTATTTTAAAACACAGGAGGGGCTCCAGTTATACAGGTTACTTCTGAAGTCCGCGGACTAATCGGTATAAGGAAAGATCAATACCTGAATCTTCACTAGTTTAAGAAGTGAACTGTATTAGTGGATATCTTTCTTGAACAAATCATGGTTGACACCACCCCCAAGTTTCCCCTTAGTTCTTAGTCTCCACCATTCAAAAAAAAAAGGGGGGGGGGGTAGATTCAATCTTTTTCAATTCAGCATTTGGATTTTTATAATATCTGCAAGAGATGCAGTTTTCCCTGATGTTTTCTTAGAGGCTACCTCCTCGGAGATTCCTCCACATTCCGAGCTCATCTGAAATTCCCAGGCAAGCCGTTTCCTCTTAAGAGGAAGATGTCAGATCTTCTTTGTCCACCTCTGGTAGGGCTCTGAGGGAGGTACACACTATTCATGTTGTAGGATGTTAGCACACACTGTGGATCTAGCCTAGGAGATCCCAGGGATTCACTATCATGCCAAGCTCTGAAAAATTAGATGGATTGGGTAGCTTATGGGGGGGGGAGGGGAAGGGAGTACCAGGAAACCCTGTTCAGTGGGAGTTCGATATGTAAGCCACATGGATGGGGTCTCAAAGAAACATTAAGGACCTGCCCCAGCATAGCCTGATGAAAGAGGTCATTGCTGTTGCTTGAAGTATAGGAAGCCCCTTAAAAAGGAGCTGAATAACCATAATGTTCCACTTGTCTCTGAACACAGAATCTTCAGGTAGGCTCAACTACTGCTGATGCTCGGAAAGAGCAGGGAGATCCCCTGCAAGGTGGAGCTGTTTACTCAAATGAACATCTGAGTCAGACCTAGAAGTCAGAAGGGTTTCACAGACCCAGGAGACCACCTCTGCTGAGTTCACAGTTAGCTTCATGAGCAGACAAAGCTGTCTGAAGCAACAAGAAAGCCTTGCTCCTGCTTTGGAGTCCACCATGAGGGTTGTGGTTACACACAAAAAACAGCTGAGGCAGACCTGGCAACCAGTTTAAAAAGAGGCCTAGGAAACTTGTTACGCACAATGTAGCTTGTCCTCGCTTGCGGCATTGATCCTGGGTAGTGTTTGGTACTCGTCCTCCATTTGTAGCAGGATGGATAAAAACAATGTTTTTTTAAAAAACATTGTCTTTTTTTATTTAAACTGGATTTAAATTTTTTTCAATAAACCTGTTTAAAATTAAATCTGAATGTAATAGAAAGTGTTTTAAGGCCTAAACTTACTATAATCTCTTTAAATCAGTGCTGTAACAAGGCGAGGCGAGTGAGGCACTTGCCTCGGGCAATCAAAGTGGAGGGGCGCAGCTCTACCGCGATCGGTGGCGCTTCGGCAACAGCTCTACCACCGCCGCTTCTTCGGCGACAATTCAGCGGTGGGTCCCTGAGTCCCTCTTGGAGGAAAGGACCTGCCGCCGAATTGCCACCGCTGCTTCATTCGTTCTTAGGTGGCAATTCAGCGGCGGGTCCTTCTCTCCGAGAGGGACTCAGGGACCCGCCACCAAATTGCTGCCGAAGAGCCTGGAGCCGGCCCTTCCCTCGGGCGCAACAATTTCTTGTTACGGCTCTGCTTTAAATATTTAAATAAAAAATAAATATGATGAATCCATGAGCCTCTATCAAAAGCTTTGAGTTAAAAGTTGCTTTTTTATATAAAGAAAGAATCGGGGGGAAACCCATCTAATTTTTGAGGTCAAACTTTATAAATAATGGTACAATAGGTTATATGCTGTATTAAGGGTTCGATTCTATGGGAGACCCATGGGCTGTGCTACTGAATGCAAAGGACTGGCAAATTCATCATAGATGTTGGGACCCAGCCTCTGATTCCAGGAGACACCATTGTTCATCTCATCAGGATCATCCACTGAACCCACCTGGGTATCTCATAGTCCTATTTTATAGCTTCTTCCTGCTTGAGTTCAGATTGGCTCCTTTCTAAAATTATGAAATTATGACTCTACCAAGCATGGAAACTTGCTCTCTAGCTCATGGAATAAGACTGATCTACCAGCCTTTACTTCTGGATGGTTTTGGGCATGTGAAATAATGGCCTTGCTGTCTCCTTGCATGTGTCCAGAGAGATATAAACAGAAATCCATTAGTTTCTCAACAGTCTCCTTCTCGGTCGCTAAACAACTAAAATATTGCAGTGCAGTCTAATGGGGGTTACACAAGAGGAAGTCTCGGATTGTTGTTTGGTCTTTTTTTTTTCTCGAGGTAGAGGTGCGGCAGGGAATTGTGTAACAAGGGAGAAGGAGCAGAATGTGCAACCAGAGAGGAGCAACACTGGTGTCAAAGCAGGACAGTGTGGGAAGAAGGGACAACATTTTCCAGAGTGAAGCCTCTAGTGTTGATTTCAACACCTAGAAACTGGAGAAAAAATGTCATAGCTTCAAATCATAAAAAAAACCCTATTTGGGAATATTTCAAGAAATTCCTGTATCTCTGGGTAAAAAAGGAACTCCTGCCAAATGTAAACAATGCAACAAAGATACAAGGCCTGGTAGTCGGAATGAAACAACATTATGAAAAATGTTCCTCAGAAAGCAATGACTTAAGATGATGATGTGGACACGTTTGAACAATCTGCATCAAATAGTTAGTAAAGAATGCTGCAAAAATAAGTAATGGACTGCTTACCATGTCTTACTATGCTAGCAAACTATATAAGTAGTCAACACTGGACTAAAGAGAAATACAGAAAATATGCTGAATATAGGAAATCTATTTCCATAGCCTTGAAAAAACTGCAGAAAGATTGCTGCAATATTGCTGACGCTGTTGAAATTCATAAAGAACTTCCAGAGACACTGAAGAAAGAAATACCCAACAACAAAGTTAAATTGCAGGCAGTAAAGAAGTGGATGGATCAAACGCTTACTCCACCTCATTTTCTTGCCAATATTCTCAATCTAAAGTGCCAGGGTTGATCCTTAATGGATGAAGAAGATGCTTCTACTATGACTTAGGCATCTAATAATCACCTATCAGACATGTCAACCATAATAAATTTCAGGGCTGGAGGTGAACCATTCAAGCAGTACGTTTGCCGATGATGTTTTAAAGAGAGTCACACCACTGAAGTCACTAGCTAAGCACCTGGAACCAGAGTTTGTTGAAGTATTAACCCAGCTTTTTGCAGCAGTAGCCTCTTAGAATATTTTCTTCATTTGGACTGATTCATTCAAGGTTGAGAAATCGATTGGGAGGTGAAAAGGTAGGAAAACATCTCTCTCTTCCAGTCTATGAATAAAAACAAGGAGGAAGAGGATATCTACTAGTTTTAAAAGTTTGAAGGATAGCCTAAGTAACTTAGAAGACTGTTGTCTCATTTTCAAGAGAGTTAGATGAGTATGAACTTAAGCTCCAATCACTTTCACTTAGGCATATTTGAAAATTTTCCCAGACTGACCTGAAATAGTAAGTTTAATTCACAGACACAATTAATCCTTCTGTTCCTTTAATAAATCATGTGAAAGTGATAAAGGTTTTGCTTAATAAAACTAAACTTAATTTACAGTTGAGTGTTTAATTAAATTCCAGTTAATTTCTTAAGGCAGCTTGACACAAATCATGAGAAAAAAGTTAAATATCTAGTAAATAAGCAATGTAATTCACCATTTTCTAATATACTAAAAATTAATAATTAAGAATCTGAAAATACTAATCTAATTGATTAAATAAATGTATAGCTGTAGTATACCCTTCTAGATAGCAAAAAGATGTACTAAATCTACCGTAAAGGCTGTATTTAGCTGTAAATCAACATGGTTTTAGTGGTTACATCAATCAATGAGAATTCACCTTTCTTTAGAAAATAACTGAAATACAAATGGAAAAGTTGATTAAAATCGATAACTTCAACTGAGGCTTTCCACTTGGTGATTTAAATCATAGTTTACATTGTGGCTTTAAATCAATCCACCCTGATTAGTACCAATCTTAAATAAGGAGCATGACAAGCATTTCTTGCCCCTGAGTTCCCTGACTAGATTGGGGTCTGCCCCAACAGCAGATCGGAGCCATACAACACCTCAAAGAAACTTTTTCAAAAGGTTAATCAGAATGTGGAGTTAATTATTAACTACCTACATATCCAATGTGAGATAAGAAAAGGAGTTTAAAATGAATTTTGGAGAAAAATAAGAAGATTCTCTGTCCTAATGCTCTGCAAAGAAAGGTCTTCTACCTTCTCTGCAGCCAAAGACAACTGATAGCTCTTTGGTAGGAGGGGTACATCCTACATCCATAGCTAACAAGTCTATGTGCCTCCAAAGCAACAAAGGAAACTGAAGATCCACTATTAGAATCTTTAGACATGCCTGAAAAATATATAAACAAAATAAAAGTCGATTTACAAAATGTTTCATCATAGGTAAGGATTATATGTACACTACACACACAAAAAAAAACTATATACACTCACAAAACAACTGTGTTAAAAATATTAAGGCTACAAAGCCTAACACTCAAAACTATAAAATGTCAGAATTGAGGTTGCACATGCAATCTGGATGAGGCCCCTTTGTGCATATGCATTGTGATACAGTCTTTAATTACATGATCACATACTATTTTTCCACAGGATTCCTGCCTCATTCAATGCACAAGATGGATGATGCTCACTGTATAAAAAGCTAATCAATATTTTGTCCTATCCTCATTGTTCAATGTGTGGTTGCATATCTTAGTTACTGAACACTATTCAAATGTGCTATGAGAAGAGAATTATTAATTTCCTCATGGACTTTTCTATGGTGCTCATCTGAGTGCTTCAAAACATTAATTTTATTTTCACAACATTTCTGTGAGGTGTGGGAAGGGACTCAGATAGAGAGAGATTAAGGTAAGAAATGTCTACACATTTTAGATGCCCAATCTGAGGAGCCTAGGGTCTAATTTTTCAGAGTACAAAGCAATATGCGATACTTCATATCTTCCAAAGCAGTTCCCCTTGCCTTCAGTTGCAGCTATGATTATTCAATATTGCTACAAATATCCCTCCCCTAAGGGGGGAGGGATAGCTCAGTGGTTTGAGCATTGGCCTGCTAAACCCAGGGTTGTGAGTTCAATCCTTGAGGAGGCCACTTAGGGATCTGGGGCAAAAATTGGTCCTGCTAGTGAAGGCAGAGGGCTGGACTCAATGACCTTTCAAGGTCCCTTCCAGTTCTAGGAGATTGGTATATCTCCAATTATTACCTTACCTTTTTTAATCAGACCCTGGGGTCTCAAGATGGACATCCAGAAAATGAGGAACGCACAATTACTGGCCTATGAAAAGTTTGGTTTAAGTGACTTGCCTAGCATCACATGGGAACTCTGTGGCAGAGGCCGGGATAGGATCCAAATCCCCTGGGTAGCATTCAACTGCTTTAGCCATGAGAGCATTCTCTCATCCCCTGCCTCATTCACAAAATACCACCCAATTTCTGCAGCAAATGAGGCAGGAATCCTACAGACAATAGCCTCCTTCACTACTCAGCTCTGATTTATCCCTAGAGCACAGCTCATCCTGTGCACTGAATGAGGCAGGAGTCCTATGTATCATGTAATTAAAGACTATCAGAACAAATGCCCAGTTTGCCAGGGTGTTCACAGATTTGCTGACAGCAGAGAAACACACACTCTAGAAGCTTGGATTCGATTCCAACTTCTGGGGGGAGTGTTCTCTAATGGTCACAAATCTGTCTGCCTCTATATATCCTGCATGTGTCCCATTCAGCCTGTCCTAGATCTGTCTCTCTACCCCTGACTCCTCAACCCAGTGCCAGTTTCTTCCCTTAGCCTACCTAGTCTCTACATCACAGTCTCCTTGCTCAGCCAGTACTAACCTCCAACTCTGGGCTCCCCATCTCAGTCTCCCTGGAGCTCCTCGCCCAGCCAATCCCAGTCTCTTCCTTCCTTGGTTGCTCATCTAATCTCAATATCTGACTCTAGGTCCCATCCCAGTTAACTGCCCACAACAGCCAATCCAAGTCTACCTCCCACATGGTCCCTACCCCAATCTATTCCATCCTCTCCCCACAACCCTCCAAATCTTTGTGCTCACTCTCAGTTAAACGACAGCTGCAACAGACGGGAGCAGCAGTTGCAGGCAAGCTCCTGACTATTATTCATCTCACAAGAGATGTTCAGCACCTTTCAGGATGAGCATATGGATAATATACTTAAATTTATAATAAATACTATACAAGTGCCTATATGAATATTCTTCCTATCTTCACAAGACAAATTATTTTTGCTTAGTAAGAGGAAGAGAATTACTACATACCTTTGTTTTTCTGTTTCAGCTTTTATTTCCTCTGAAAAAGGAAACAGCGAATTAGAATTCTTAATAAAAGCATAGTTATGGTAATATTAATATGCACAGTCACTTCTAATTTTATATTTGTTAACAGGTGGAAAGTCAAACTTCTATTTGGACTAATACCAAGTTGTTTTTTTTGTTTTGTTTTTTAACCAAATTTCAGTTTAAAACAGCAAGCACCATCATGAGCAGTTCAAGTGTTTCTATAACTCATTTCTGATGTAACTTGCAACTAATTATTAATTCAATATCAAAACAAAGATGAGCTAGATCTCTATTTTCCAAGATATTTAATATTTAAAGTGGTGCCCAGTTGCCCTAAACAAAATCAGGGCCACTTTGTGTTAGGCACCGTTTCAATACATAGCCTTTGTCCCAAACAGCTTAGACAAAGATATAAAAGGCGGGGGAGAAGACTGCAATTAAAACAAGTATAATTCTTTGAGGACAAACAACTCTAACATTAGGCTGTTTTATCAATCTATGCATTATATCCTGTCTTTCCAAACTTCGCAAGTCTGTTTTATGAATTAACAGGAAAATTACATTCATAACTTCTATCAGTTTTACCTATAAAAACTCTCTCACTTGTGCTCTTAAGAAACCAGTCATATATGCCTAGATGTTACAATTTTTCCTTTATGAATATACAGCTGGCTGCAAACAGCTGCTCACATTGAAGCAATGACCTAGGACAAAAACATACTCCAGTAGCATTTCCACTTCAGACATATTATTACATTTTTAAATTATTGCAACTTAGAAATAATGAATTTCTTATGAGACTTCAACCCTTTCCCCATCCTTCATATAATCAGGTCAATGATATAGAAAAATGCTTAATTTTACCCAGTATTTTAAATGTCTAGACTCTAGACATCGTGACAAAACATTAAACCATTGTGTAGCTAATTTTAAGAAATTTATATATCTTCAGATACCAGATTACTTACTACTCACAACAAAGCAAACTATAACATCTTTCATAGGAAACACATGGTGTTTACTAGGCATTAAGGAATCTGATTTCCACAGAATTTGCTCTGATTACAGTAGGGAAAGACATTGACAGTCAAATAATAAAATTATATAGGATCAATATATAAAATCTTATTAATATTCATCACAGAAAAAGAGAGTGATACTGATGTATCATCAGAGCAAAATTTCTGGTTCTAATCGTAAGCATCGATCAAACATGCACAGAGTATTTGGGAAAAAAACCGAACAAACAAACCACCCCTTCATTCAGTCATGACATTTTTCTTCACTTAGAAATGATAGAAAAATAAGATTGCATTACAAGTTACCTTTGAACATGATCATTAACCAAGAAATGATGTAGTACTTTAGCCTCACATGCACTGAATTATTTGAATTAAGCAGCCACCCCCTTTCTCCATAAATGAAATTTATTATTCAGAAGTGGAGTTTCTCAATTGTGGACACACTAAATATGTACGGTTCAAAGCAAAATTTAAAATGATCACTTCTTTACAAACAGAATCTAATGCCCTGAAACTGCCCAAAGTACAACAAACTGAAGTTGCTATCTTTATAGTTGAACAGTATCTTTATAGTTGAACAGTATGAACTTCTAGTTTTTTCCTTTTTAATTTCAAAACAGAAATTCTAATTAGCTACAAGACAGAGCTAGAGGTTTGACCTTTTCAATAATAGAAAGATGTGTATTCTTTCAAAGTGAACATTTAGATTTATTGACCAGAGGTTAATTATTGACCAAGGTAAACTAGAGGTTGATAAGCACCTAAAAAGACAATATATATTAGCAATCACTGAAATACAAATTGAAGTCAATCACAGAATATCAAGGTTGGAAGGGACCTCAGGAGGTCATCTAGTCCAACCCCCTGCTCAAAGCAGGACCAATCCTCAACTAAATCATCCCAGCCAGGGCTTTGTCAAGCCTCACCTTAAAAACCTCTAAGGAAGGAGATGCCACCACGTCCCTAGGTAACCCATTCCAGTGCTTCACCACCCTCTTAGTGAAAAAGTTTTTCCTAATATCCAACCTAAACCTCCCCCACTGCAACTTGAGACCATTACTCCTTGTTCTGTCATCTTCTACCACTGAGAACAGTCTAGATCCATCCTCTTTGGAACCCCCTTTCAGTTAGTTAAAAGCAGCTATTAAATCCCCCCTCATTCTTCTCTTCTGCAGACTAAACAATCCCAGTCCCCTCAGCCTCTCCTCATATATCATGTGCTCCAGGCCCCTAATCATTTTTATTACCCTCCACTGGACTCTTTCCAATTTTGCCACATCCTTCTTGTACTGTGGGGCCCAAAACTGGACACAGTACTCCAGATGAGGCTGCGCCAATGTCGAATAGAGGGGAATGATCACATCCCTCAATCTGCTGGCAATGCCCCTACATATACAGCCCAAAATGCCATTAGCCTTCTTGGCAACAAGGGCACACTGTCGACTCATATCCAGCTTCTCGTCCACTGTAACCCCTAGGTACTTTTCTGCAGAACTGCTGCCTAGCCATGCCTAGCTAGTCTGTAACAGTGCATGGGATTCTTCTGTCCTAAATACAGGACTCTGCACTTGTCTTTGTTGAACCTCATCAGATTTTTTGGCCCAATCTTCTAATTGGTCTAGGTCCCTCTGTATCCTAGCCCTACTCTCCAGCTTATCTACCATACCTCCCAGTAGAGTGTCATCTGCAAACTTGCTGAGGGGCAGTCCACGCCATCCTCCAGATCATTAATGAAGATATTGAACAAAACCGGCCCCAGGACCAACCCTTGGGGCACTCTGCTTGATATTGGCTGCCAATTAGACATGGAGCCATTGATCACTACCCGTTGAGCCCGACGATCTAGCCAGCTTTCTATCCACCTTATAGTCCATTCATCCAGCCCATACTGCTTTAACTTGCCGGCAAAAATAGTGTGGGAGACCGTATCAAAAGCTTTGCTAAAGTCAAGGAATAACACATCCACTGCTTTCCCCTCATCCACAGAGCCAGTTACCTTGTCATATAAGGCAATTAGGTTAGTCAGGCATGACTTGCCCTTGGTGAATCCATGTTGACTGTTCCTGATCACTTTCCTCTCCTCTAAGTGCTTCAGAATTGATTCCTTGAGGACGTGCTCCATGATTTTTCCAGGGACTGAGGTGAGGCTGACTGGCCTGCAGTTCCCCAGATCCTTCTCCTTCCCTTTTTTAAAGATGGGCACGACATTAGTCTTTTTCCAGTCATTCGGAACCTCCCCCATTCGCCATAAGTTTTCAGAGATCATGGCCAATGGCTCCACAATCACATCTGCCAACTCCTTTAGCACCTTCGGATGCAGCGTATCCGGCCCCATGGACTTGTGCTTGTTCTGCTTTTCTAAATAGTCCTAACCCACTTCTTTCTCCACAGAGGGCTGGTCACCTCGTCCCCATGCTGTACTGCCCAGTGCAGTAATCTGGGAGCTGACCTTGTTCGGTATAACTGGGTATCTCCATTATGCCTATGGATTTCATGGCATTTTTCACTCTTAAATTAACAGTCTAAAGGAGAATAATTCAACAGTCCAGGAAAAAAAATATTCATGTCAGATGAGCCAAACGGGGAAACAGTATTTGCAGATTCTTATCGATTAGGAAATTAGTATTTCTCATTAAACTCACTTATAGCAAAGCCATTTCATAACTCAGTGTTCCCTCTCTTTTAAACAAATATTAAATTCTCTTATAAAAACTATTTTAAGTCAAGAGAATCCTTCTCAAGCTAGATAAAATTTTGTTTTCCCAAGAATTCTATTTCATTTTGTAATAAAGATACAATCACAATAACATTAAGCTACTCTTTGTAATTTTTATGATAAAATTAAACTGAGTTGTATATGTTTAGGGAACAGAGGGAAGCCTGCCAAATGTTGAGGAAAACTTAAGGTAATGCTTCCAATAAACAGTGAATGACAGTTTGAAATCTAATAGCACTACTTCTGGAGTGGCTGGCATTCCTTCTCTTCTCCCAATTAGAAAGCATAACCGGGTGGCTAGTTTCATTAGAGAAAATCCCACAAGAAACCGATTTAACTCTTCAAGTCTCAGGATTTGAAAACAAATGTATGAAATACATACTGGCAAAGGTCTAAACCTACTAGCCAGAGGCCAAAAATAAAAGATATGGGGGCAGGCTTAGAGGTAACACCTAGGAAGATGCACTAATTATTGGAAAAGGGGGATTTCTACCAGGATGCTTTGCCTAAAGTCAGCTCCATCTTCATATCAGTCTGGACCTACAAGATGTCTGATTATTTGAAATCTTTTTCTTCTGCTGGTGGAAGGAGAAACAGCTCTTTTTTCCTCAGTCATCTTTGGAACTTTCCATTACTTTACCTCCACCCCCTTTTCTGGGTCTTCCTCTCTATGAATAAATAATTCTAGAGCATTCCTTTCTGCTATTGATAACTTCACCAAGAAACTGAAAACTAATATACCTTTTAATTAGACCTCCATCTGCTGGGTTTCCAACTGCAGCAGAGAAATCAACCAGTCTTGTCAGATACCCTAATTTTTAATACGAAGTGAAACTAACCTATTAGGACAGGGGAACTCAAAAAAGCCAAACAGCTTTGTCTAGGTGGGCATCTGAGTAACACTGGGAAGAAATGTGGTTGTTATCCTGTGCAGTGAAATGACAGGACAGGGAGAGGTGGCATCCTGTTCAACTTGGCAGAGACAGAGACAAGATAAAATAGTTTATAAAGGCCTTTAAAAAGTTCTCTTCACAATTAATATGCTCGGTTTCTAAATCTATATTTGTTTTTATGGTTATGTCTAAGTCATGAAAAGAAGTTCTGACCGGTGAAGTTGTGCTAACTAACCACACTGTCATTTTCTTGGTTTCAGAATTACAATCCAGAATTTTTAAACCAATTTTATAAATTACATTTCAATAGCCAGCAGGAGGCATCTCAGTTTTGGACCAGCTCTACACAACTCTACTTACAGAAAACAAGCTACATGATTTGTGCAGTTTTGCCACTTTGAATTTTAAAAAATCTAATAGCAATTTATGTTAATGCTTTATTTATCCTCCAGAAGTTCAGTTCAGAAAGCCAACAAGCATATTGTACAGCAATACATCAACTATAATGAACAGTTTGTCACAATCAGTGATATCTAACTCCTCTGATATTTTCATTAAAACATGCTTGTGTCCAAACAGACACCATTTTCTATACTGCAGGAAATCAAGATATGGAATGAGCAATGATCTCTCTCAATAAGTTGTCATCTCTCCTCCCTTCCTGCTACAGAACAAAGAAGTCAGAGTCTTCAACCAATATCCAAACAAAGGTACCAAAAAGTCCTCCAAAGTGAAGTGACCCAAACCAACAGACTAGGAAGACGGGTGGATGGTAGAGGCATTGTGTCAAACATCTAAGGAATTTATCACTGAATACACTCCGCCTCTAGGCCCCTCCCATTAAAACGGGGGACTGTTAACTTCTTGTGCCACAGTATCCTGAGAAAATGGGAAGAAAAAGTAAGTTGTGTAATGGAACTCAACAGGAACTTTCATAAACTCAGCAGCCTTTACTCTATAGTATTTAGGCATAGTGGGTCAAACATACTTTGTCGGTTATATATGAGTAAATACCCACCACACTTCCCAGTCAGTTATTCTCCCACAACCTAAACGTACTTTGGATAGCTGAAAATGGCCTGAAGCCGCACATAAAAAGCAAATTATGAACCCTCACTTTACACAGAGCACAACTTGATCCAGATGAGTGCAGTTAGTTTCACCTCTGCATCTAGTTTTACATATGGAAGGGCTGCAGAAAGAAAGTGACATAGCCTGCTATTTTTTCTATCGAGACTGCCCATGCATCAAGCACACATGCTGGGCTTCTGCTTTAGTAGATACAAAAATACACAATCTGCATTAGACAAAAAATAGGAAGAAACTTGTCAATAAAAGTACAAAGGCAAAGAAAAAAGAGGTAGGAGAAAACAAAAAAACCCAACCAACCAACCAAACAAAAAAAAACAGAAAAGAAAACTGGAGGAAGAGACCAAAAGGAAAGGGGATGCAGGGGGACCCAAAAACAAAACAAAACAAAAAACGAGAGAGAGAGACAATGTAAGAGGAGATGACAAAAAGTGTTGATTGTGGAAACTGGTCTGTATACTTGAAACAGCTTTCTAATCATGGTTAGTCAGTCTCTTTTCCATTCCTTCCTAAAAAAAACCACCCATGAATATCTCCACTTTATGTTCCAACGCTCACAGCCATTCTGTTTGTTCTTTCCATTATGTAGCCTCTGTGCTGTTAGACTCTGAGACCTTTGGGAAAGAAATTCTTCTCTAGCAAACTTCTCCAACTGCACAGCACTATGTAAATAGATAAAAAGGACACAGGCAGATGGGGAAAGAAAGAAAAAGCACTACAGTGAGGAAGGGAAAGAACAAATGGTAGTAGTCTCACTATGCGTTGCCTCACATTTTATTCCTCAGTAGCAAAGAAGTGAGCTGTCAGAACTGTGTGTTTTTGTATTGCTGTAGATAACCTGTAATAACTTTTCTTCCCTATTTAACCTAAAATAGATCTTGTAGATAGAAAGAAAATTACAGTAAAATTTTGAGACCATACAGCCTGTAGGTCTTTCCCTATGCTATTTGTCTTCTGACATTTATTGACACTTTCCTAAAATCTTCAAAGGAACTAGAAAAGTTACTATTTCGTGGCTATGATTCTACTCTCAAACCATGATGGTAGATGAACCAGAATGGTGACCATGAGATACAGGACAGACATGCTAAGGTACAAGCTACTGAAATAAAACCTTCCCCATGAATCTGAGTGAGATTTCCACAGTAAGGAAAAACACAGGCTGATAACAGTGAAGGGCCAGATCACCTCTTCTCATGAGAGAAAACACACACACACACACACACACACACACACCCAGGGACTGGAAAATTCTGCTAAATTACCCCCAACATCATAATAGATTTGGGAGTGGAAGGGAAGGAGAGAAAACACTGTGGTGGACTGGGCAGGGATTCAGCTTCTAGAAGCCACAGATGTGCTGGAGGCCTGTGGTATCAGAATAGAGGCCCAGAACTTCTGCATCAACTCTAGGATTCCCTGCCAGTACTGTTCAAGTGAAGCTACTGAATTATTTTGGGAAAACCTCTCAGGGGGTTATATTACATAGAGGGGTTCTGCAAAAAAGCCAGTATATCCTCAGGTGGTATTAACTGAGCTGCACACTCTGCTGGGATGGGGATGATGGCAGAGAGGCAGAAACATACATCCCACTCCCCATGAACCCCACAATACCCACACATAAATCCTCCCCCCCATAGACGGCTCTCAGGCTATATCTACAGTTGGAGCTGGGGACAAAAGATAACAAATACTACAGTTAATATCACAACAAAAAATCACATACACTAAACAGAACAAAAATATGTATATATATCTACTATATAGATATTAATGACTGAACAAGTCAATATGAAAATATATTTTTACTGATAAAGATACAGAATGATTTATACTATAACATGGAAAATAATAGTTTAGTAAGTTTATCATCACATAGTACGATACTGGAAAAATGATAATTTTGGCAAACATTTCATTTATGACATTTCCTTCTAAAAATGTACATGCTTCATTTCTTCCCCATTAAATTTCAGCAGTTTATAGATGTGTCTCACTGTAGCCATGGTATTCTAGAACAGAAAGTTCCTACTTGGTTTAAAAGGAAAGTGTGAACTAAGTCCTTGATCTGGCAAGGAGTTGCACATAGGTGCAAGGTCTCTGCAGAATGTTAACATCTAGGCAAAGAAGGAATGAAAGTGAGAAGTAACAATTTAAAAAATGCAACCTTCCTAAATATACAGAAAGGAGAACTGGACAAAGCACCTTGCATATTAGATTTTCTAACAAGTGAGCTACAACCCAAGATAAGAGAGGAGAGTTTGAAAGGACAAAGCAATTCTGAGTCAGTTCTTTTGAGTCACTGCAAGTGAATGAGTTTCCAGGCAATACGCAATGAAGAAGCATTTTATACAATATTAATAATGCAATAGTGTACATTCTGAAGTGTATACTTTAAAGCATTTGCTTGATTTAGTTGGCTTCTCTATATTTTCTCTGGTTAGTCTCTCCAATATCTGACACTGCCAATATTGCTCAAGTTGGTATGCAGCAACTGTGGGAAGGAGAAATCTTTCAAAAGTCACCACAGGATTTTCAACATGGGGGGCAATTTCTATGTTGTTCTTTTCATGGTTATGTATACTTGAGCCCTCTTGACTTAGCAGTCTCTGTAAATCCCTCTGATTTCAAAGCTCTAAATAGTAGGTGCTAAGCGCTGTACTGCAGCTATTATTGCTGCACTTGTTTAAGAACCCTTTGAAATTCACATAGGTCATCAGCATGAACCAAGTCAAAAACCTTGAATTTTTCATTATGTATTTAGAGACAAACTTAAATTATGCTGTTATTAAACATTTCTACTGTGGTAGTTTCTAATGGGGCCCAACCTGATTGAGTTCTTTGTGCTAGGCACTGTACAAATATGTTACAGTCTCTGCCCTCCACAACTAACAATCTAAACAGATTATGCTAAATAGATTTTTTAGTTTCTTTAGAATGGAAGTGAAAAGGTATCTAAACGGATACCAAAATTGCCCATTTTATCTCATCACTCTTTGCTGGTACTAAAGCTTGGCACTAGCAGAGAAGGATGCCAATATCAAAAGCCTCTCTCCCTGACTAAACAGCAGCGACAGAAGACACGTTAATGCACATTAAGGGGAATCAGAGACTTCCAGGAAGAACTAAAATAATCATACAAGATTAGGGTTGGAAGAGACCTCAGGATGTCATCTAGTCCAATCCCCTGCTCAAAGCAAGACCAACACCAACTAAATCATCCCAGCCCACGCTTTGTCAAGCCAGGCTTTAAAAACCTCTAAGGATGGAAATTCCACCACCTCTCTAGGTAACCATTCCAGTGCTTCACCACCCTCCCAGTGAAATAGTGTCTCCTAATATCCAACCTAGACCTCCCCCACTGCAACCTGAGACCATTGCTTCTTGTTCTGTCATCTGCCACTACTGAGAACAGCCGAGCTCCATCCTCTATGGAACCCCCCTTCAGGTAGTTGAAGGCTGCTATCAAATCCCACCTCACTCTTCTCTTCTGCAGACTAAATAACCCCAGTTCCCTCAGCCTCTCCTCATAAGTCATGTGCCTCAGCCCCCTAATCATTTTCATTGCCTTCCACTGGACTCTCTCCAATTTGTCCACATCCCTTCTGCAGTGGGGGGACCAAAACTGGACACAGTACTCCAGGTGTGGCCTCATCAGTGTCGAATAGAGGGGAATAATCACTTCCCTTGATCTGCTGGCAATGCTCCTACTAATGCAGCCCAATGTGTCATTGGCCTCCTTGGCAACGAGGGCACACTGTAGACTCATATCCAGCTTCTCATCCACTGTAATCACCAGGTCCTTTTCTACTGAACTGCTGCTTAGCCAGTCGGTCCCCAGCCTGTAGCGGTGCATGGGATGCTTCCTTCCTAAGTGCAGGACTCTGCACTTGTCCTTGTTGAACCTCATCAGATTTCTTTTGGCCCAATCTTCCAATTTGTCCAAGTCACTCTGGACCCTATCCCTACCCTCCAGCGTAGCTACCTCTCGCCCCAGCTTAGTGTCATCTGCGAACTTGCTGAGGGTGCAACTCATCCCATCATCCAGATCATTAATAAAGATGTTGAACAAAACCGGCCTCAGGACCGACCTTTAGGGCACTCCGCTTGATACCGGCTGCCAACTAGACATTGAGCCGTTGATCACTACCTGTTGACCCCAACAATCTAGCCAGCTTTCTATCCACCATATAGTCCATTCATCCAATTCATACTTTTTTAACTTGCTGGCAAGAATAGTGTGGGAGACCGTATCAAAATCTTTGCTAAAATCAAGATATATCACATCCACCGCTTTCCCCATATCCACAGAGCCATCATAGAAGGCAATTAGGTTAGTCAGGCATGAATCCATGTTGATTGTATTTAAGTAGGCCAAACAAAAGAGAAGCATCAAGGGAAATCTGAGCCAAAAGCAGTGCCTGCATTTAAACTGCAATTGTTATAATCTAAAGATTCACCATTCCCAGTGTACAGTTCTTTAAGATAACCAAGATACAGAGGACATGTATATCACTGCAGAGATAGCCCATGCTCTAACCTAGGTGTTGCCCGAACCTCCCTGCCTTCCACAAAGAAAAACCTCTCATCCAGGAATGAGGGTGCTTTAAGCCTAGGACTCAGCCCAGGCTAGAAACCTGACTACTTCACAGCGAGAAGGCAGGCTAATCAAGCCCAGGTGCCGACGTCCTCCAATCCCTTCCCACAATTCCATCTGGGCCATATTTTCGTTCCACTGGACAAAAAAAAATATTCGGCTTCATTGCTTTTCAGAGAGATCAATTCTAGCCCAGATAAGGTGCTCTCACCAACAGTCAGTGGCATCATGTCTGAGCAGTAAGAAGTTAAGGGCAAAACTATAGAGATACACATGAACTCCGCCAATAGATCACACTGCTCCTTTAGCAGGAGCAGAAGAGCCAGGCTGCTGCTGCGAGGATGCTGGAAAGAGAGGAGCAAATGGCAAGGGACTACAATGCCCACAACCATGCCCCAAAATAGGAAGAGCGACAGTTAGAGTTGGAAGAGGAACAGCAATCATAAGGAGCTGGTGGACTGACTACTTGGCCCCACGGCCACAAGAAAATGCAAGCCCCTGCACTGCTCCCAACCCAGCCTGCTCCAGGGGCCTCTCCTCCATTCCCCATCCTGTATGCAGGATGTGGGCCAATTAACCAGTCAATACAGTTCATGGATGGTCAAGTACATGGGCAGATGTACTCATTGCACTCCACCTCCATGCATCACAGGGGGAAGAACAAGTTCAACATATTCATAAATTATCTGGAAAAAGAGATGAACAGTGAGGTGGTAAAATTTGTAGATGATACAAAAGATACTCAAGATAGTTAAGTCCAAAGCAGACTGTGAAGAGTTAAAAAGCAGATGAAATTCAATGTTGATAAATGCAAGGTAATGCATATTGGAAAACATAATCCCAACTATACATACAAAATTATGGGGTCTAAATTAGCTGTTACCACTCAAGAAAAGATCTTGAAGTCACTGTGGATAGTTCTCTGAAAACATTCACTCAATGTGCAGTGGCAGTCAAAAAAATGTTAGGAACCATTAGGAAAGGGATAGACAAAAAGACCGTAAGTATCATAATACCACTATATAAATCCATGGTATGCCCACACCTTGAATGCTGCACGCAGTTCTGGTCACCCCATCTCAAAAGAAATATATTAGAAATAGAAAAGGTAAAGAGATGGGCAACAAAAACGATTAACATTTTCATTCATGACCTTGGCAGAAAATAGGAGCATGCTAATAAAATCTGCAGATGACACAAAGTTGGGAGGTATTGCAAATAAGGAGGAAGACCAAAAAAGCATACACGAAGATCTGGACAACCTTGAAAACTGGAGTAATAGAAATGTGATTAAATTTAATAGTGAAAAGTGCAAGGTAACACTTAGGGACTAACAACAAAGAATTTTGGATATAAGCTGGGGATGTATCAGTTGGAAGCAACAGAGGAGAAAGACCTAAGTGTATTGGTTGATCACAAGATGACTATGAGCCACTAATGCAGAAGTGGGCTAACTATGGCCCACGGGCCACATCTGGCCAGCGGGACCCTCCTGCCTGGCCCCTGAGCTCCTGGCCCAGGAGGCTAGCCCCTGGCCCCTCCCCCACACCCTCAGCTCACTGCACAGCCCGCGCAATGCTCTGGGCAGCAGGGTTGCAAGCTCTTGCCGGACAGCGCAGTTGCAGAGCCACGGCCTGACCCGGTGCTCTGTGCTGCACGGTGGTGTGGCTGGCTCCAGCCAGGTGGTGCGGCTGCCTGTCCTGGTGCTCTGGACGGCGCGGCTCTAGCATCGTCAGTCACCAGTGCTCCAGGCAGCACAGAAAGAGAGCAGGGAGCGGAGGCTTGGGCAGAGGGCAGGGAAGTTCGGGGGGATGGTGTGGATAGGGGTCAGGACAGTCAGAGGGCGGGGGAGGTGAGGGTCAAATGGGGGCAAGAGTCCCGGGGGGGACTCTCAGGAAGGAGGGGGGTTGGATGGGGCCACAGGGGACAGTCAGGGGAGGGGTTCCGGGGGCAGTCAAGGAGAAGGGGTGGTTGGATAGGGCAGGGGTCGGGGGGGGAACCTGGCAGGGGGCGAGAAGCAGGGGGCGTCCGGCAGGGCCACACCTGGCTGTTTGGGGGAGGCACAGCCTCCCCTAATCGGCCCTCCAAACAATTTCGGAAACCCGATGTGGCCCTCAGGACAAAAAGTTTGCCTGCCCCTGTGCTAATGTGATGCAGCTGTGAAAAAAAAGTAATGCAATCCCATGATGCATCGGGTGAGGTATGTCCAGTAGAGAGAAGGAAGTGTTACTGCTATTATACAAGGCACTGGTGAGATCGCATCTGGAATAGCACGTACAATTTTGGTCTTCCACATTTAGAAAGATGAATTCAAAATGGAAAGGTGCAGAGAAGGGCTACTAGGATGATCCGAGGAATGGAAAACCTACTTTATGAGAGGAGGCTCAAGGAGCTTGGCTTGTTTAGCCTAAGCTAAAGAAGGCTGAGGGGAGATAAGATTGTGTGTTTATAAACAGCAGATAAATAAATAGCAGGGAGGAAGAGGAGTTAAGTTAAGCGCCAGTGCTGACAAGAGCAAAGAGATATACACTGACCATCAACAAGTTTTGAAATTAGATTAAGTTTTCTCACCATCAGAGGAGTGACATTCTGGAATAGCCTTCCAAAGGGACCAGCAGGGGGAAAAGGTAAAAAACCTAACTGGCTTCAAGACTGAGATTGATTTTATGGAGGGGATGGTATGATGAGACTGCCTACAATGGCATGTGGCCCATCTATGACTGCTAGTAGGAAAAATTCACAACGGCTAGAGAAGGGACAATAATTGGGAAGGGCTCTGGGTTACTACAGAAAATTCTCTCTCAGGTGTCTGGCTGTTGAGTTTTGACTACATGCTCAGGGTTCAACTGAGCTCCATATCTGGGGTTTGGAAGGAATTTTCCCCCAGGTCAAATTGGCAGACCCTGGGGAGTTTTTTTGCCTTCCTCTACAGCATGGAGCACAGGACACTTGCTGGTTTAAACTAGAATAAATGGTGGATTCTCTGGGACTTGAAGTCTTTAAATTAGGGCTGTCAATTAATCGCAGTTAACTAACGCAATTAACTAAAAAAATTAATCATGATTAAAACAATTAATCACGATTAATCACACTTATAACAATAGAATACCAATTTAAATTTATTAAATATTTTTGGACGTTTGATTTCAATTACAACACAGAATACAAAGTGCACAGTGCTCACTTTATATCTTTTTTATTACAAATATATGCACTGTAAAAATGAAACAAAAGAAATCGTATTTTTCAATTTACCTCATACAAGTACTGAAGTGCAATCTCTTTATCGTGAAAGTGTAACTTACAAATGCAGATTTTTTTTTTGGTTACATAACTGTACTCAAAAACAAAACAGTGTAAAACTTTAGCGCCTACAAGTCCACCCAGACCTACTTCTTATTCTGCCAATCGCCAAGACAAACAAGTTTGTTTACATTGATGGGAGATACTACTGCCTCCTTCTTATTTAAAATGTCACCTGAAAGTAAGAACAGTCGTTCGCATGACACTTTTGTAGCCTGCGATGCAAGGTATTTATTTGCCAGATATGCTAAACATTTGTATGCCCCATCATGCTTCAGCCACCATTCCAGAGGAGATGCTTCCATGCTGATAATGCTTATTAAAAAAATGTGTCAATTAAGTTTGTGACTGTGTTCCTTGGAGGGGGAGGAAGGGGAAGAACTGTATGTCTCCTGCTGTTTTACCTGCATTCTGCATATATTTCATGTTGTAGCAGTCTCGGATGATGACCCAGCACATGTTTGTTTTAAGAACACTTTCACAGCAGATTTGACAAAACGCAAAGAAGGTACCGATGTGAGATTTCAAAAAATTGCTATAGCACTCCACCCAAGGTTTAAGAATCTGAAGTGACATCCAAAATCTGATAGGGATGAGGTGTCGAGCATCCTTTTAGAGGTCTTAAATGAGCAAAAATCGGATGCGGAAATTACAGAATACAAACTACCAAAAAAGAAAATCAACCTTCTGCTGGTGGCATCTGAGTCAGATGATGAAAATGAACATGCATCAATCCACACTGCTTTGGATCGTTATCAAGCAGAACCCATCATCAGCATGGAAGCAAGTCCTCAGGAATGGTGGTTGAAGCATGAAGGGACATATGAATCTTTAGTGCATCTGGCATGTAAATATCTTGCAACGCCAGTTACAACAGTGCCATGCGAACGTCTGTTCTCACTTTCAGGTGACATTGTAAACAAGAAGCAGGCAGCATTATCTACCCTAAATGTAAACAAACTTGTTTGTCTGAACGACTGGCTGAACAAGAAGTAGGACTGAGTGGACTTATAGGCTCTAAAGTTTTACATAGTTTAATTTTTGAATGTAGTTTTTTGTACATAATTCTACATTTATATGTTCAACTTTCATGATAAAGAGAATGCACTACAATACTTGTATTAGGTGAACTGAAAAATACATTATTTTTGTGTTTTACAGTGCAAATATTTGTAATAAAAAACAAACAAAGTGAGCTCTGTACACTTTGTATTCTGTGTTGTAATTGAAAATAATATATTTGAAAATGTAGTAAACATCCAGAAATATTTAAAATAAATGGTATTCTATTGTTAACAGCGTGATTAATTTGTTTAATCGCGCAATTAATTGTGAATAATTTTTTTAATCGCTTGACAGCCCTACTTTAAATCATGATTTGAGGACTTCAGTAACTCAGCAATAGATTATGGGTCTATCACACAAGGGGTGGGTGAGGTTCTGTAGGCTGCAATGTGCAGGAGGTTGGACTAGTCGATCATGATGGTCCTTTCTGACCTTAAGTCTATGAGTCTATATTAACTGAATAGATAGAAGAGCTGCTGCAGCAACAGATTTCAGCAAATGGAAAAGTGTATTTACACCTACTAAACTAGATTTCAGACATAAACACCATTTGAAAAATGAAATAATCATAAACCATTGCAGTTACTTATTGTCCTAGAAGTTTGCCAAGACAATTGGTGTAGCCAGCAATGTAGGATTATGGTGAGGATGTCAAAATCAGTCTTTTATTGACATAATCCAGGGAATCTGCTGCAGTTGATGACTGGTATCATGGTAAGACATTTTCTAGTTCAGCAGTTAAAAAAAATTTAAGGTGCAATGTTAGATTTCACTGAGTAATGATTACTAAAATTTGATAGTGCACATTAAAAAAAACCCTTCTATTTCACAAATGCAAAACTATTCAAACAAACAGTCTTTAGATGGCAATTGTTACTGCTTCTGCACTCAAACTTCAAAAACCTAAACCAGCAGGCTTCTGCAAAGCAGCAGTAACTTCCTTTGGGCAACTCAGGATAAGACATTTAATTACAAAGCTAACAACTGATAATTTAGATGGTCTAGAGTTCCATTAACTTATTACTCTGTTGAATACTTAATGTCTAGTATGTTGATTAAATATAGTTTATTGTGCACTTTCTATGTAAATGACTTCCAGACTATCATACAGAGAGCAAAACATGGCATTACAAGAGGACAGAGAAGTCTAAAGTTGTAAAAAACCAAGATGTAACTGTATTACATTTGAAAAAAACAGTGTATTTGTATAATTAAAAAACCTATCAAAATACATACATGTAAAAAGAGTTCTGGCTGCATATGGAAACTTAATGTGGCATTTTGTGGCTTGAGTTCTTAACTGTGAATCCTTAGAATTCTTTTATTGTGTTTATGGAATTTCCCAGGGTATTTTTTTTTAATTGGCAATATTACATGCATATCCTGTCAATAGGAACTATTGAGATAGACAGCACTGAAATGACCCGAGCAAGCATCTTAGGTAGTCTGTGGAAGAGAGAGACCACTTTTTGTGAAAGTTAGAACATTTGCACCTTCCAAGACGCAACTGGGAAAGGTCTCTTCCTGCAAAAAAAAACAACAAACAAACAAACAAACAAAGCATTCTTCTCCAATACACTTCTCACCTTGCAAGATCCAGAGAAACTGTGATTCGTTCATTTCTAACCCTTACCTAAACATATTAAAGCCACATCTACACAAGGAAATGTTACCAAAATAATTCCTATTGGAGGAAGCCCAGACAGTAGTTTCTGGCAATGTTAGTTACATGTGCTGAAAAGCAGGGCTGACTAAGGCTAGGTCTAGCGTAGCAGAAGTCGGGATATCTTAGGTCGATTTACCTGGCCGTGAGGATGGCGGTGAGTTGACCGCTGCTGCTCCCCCATCGACTCCGCTTCCGCCTCTCGCCGCGGTGGAGTTCCGGAGTCGACGGCAGAGAGAGCGGGGATCGATTTTATCGCGTCGACACTAAATGTGATAAATTGATCCCCGATAGAGCTATCACTACCCACCGATCGTGGGTAGTGTAGATGTACCCATAGTAACAACAGATCCAGCTACAGGAGAAGGCAGATATGACAGCAAATGCATAAGTTAAGTAGAGTTGTACTGAGACTTTAGTGCAGGGGTCGGCAACCTCTGGCACGCGGCCTGCCAGGATAAGCACCCTGGCGGGCTGGGCCAGTCTGTTTACCTGCTGCGTCGGCAGGTTCGGCGGACCGCAGCTCCCACTGGCCGCGGTTCTCCGTCCCAGGCCAATGGGGGTGGCGGGAAGCCACGGCCAGCACATCCCTGGCCTGCGCTGCTTCCCTCTACCCCCATTGGCCTGGGACGGTGAACCGCGTCCAGCAGAAGCCACTGTCCGCCGAACCTGCCGACGCAGCAGGTAAACAAAGTGGCCCAGACCGACCGCGTGCCAGAGGTTGCCGACCCCTGCTTTAGCCTTATCTCCCCCAAGTCTCCTCCCTATGGGATCAGCGACAGCATTCTTTTGCAAAATCCCCTAGTTTTGCCAAAGCCTCCATTCAGCTCTAGTTCACTTATGTATCTGCTCTCCTGTCTACTGACTTCCCCTGCTAGGTCCTCATTGTGCCTTCTTACATGCCCAACCGTTAGCCTTGGAACAACCTTTCACTTTTTGTGAGCCATTCAGCCACTTACTCTTAAATTCCGCCTTAAAACAGCCACCCACCTCTATCAACACTTTCAGAGATGATTCACACACATGCAAAAAAATATTCTATTCAAACAGAAACAGAAAATTCTAAATCTGCTCAATCTGTTCTCTGATCTACATTCCCACCCCATCATTTTCTTTCCACAACTCTTCTCCCTACTCTTTACCTTCTGTTGCTTTTCATCTCTATCGGTTATAATGCTAAATACATGCACTAACACACCCTTCTTGAACACCTCCTGCCAGCCTACAACCTACTTCAGGTTCTGGTGAAACAGTCACCACTTCATGTGTTTTAATTTCCCAAGTCTGCAGTTGGCCTTGCTACTTGAATGGGGGCTCATTTTCCTAACTCAATGTTCACATACTCAAGGTGGGGTGGGGAAACAGAGAATTCACTCTGCTGTGGCTCACAAGCACTGTATCCTGCCAAGATCACAGATGGGGAAGACGGGAAGATACAATGGCTGAAGTGTGTGTATTTTGGTTGAATGGCACATGGCAAAGTGAGGTCCTATGCAAATGCACAGACCTAAAGACACCACTGATCAAGACCACTATACAGCATTCAAAGAACCAAAACAAGTGATTGTGATGAGTTTAAGAAATATTAATATAAGCAATGTATAGTTTTGTATGCACACACACACAATATATTGTGACAAAGTTCCTCCTCTACCTTGGTGGGTCCTGCGCTTATTGGCGGATTTGCTTGCCTCACAGATTCACTCTGTGGGTCAGGAAACAGCCCAGAGACCTTCCCCTCTGGTAGAAGCCACAGTCCAGGTCAATTCATCCTGTGTTTGATCAGGAGTTGGGAGGTTTGGGGGGAACCCGGGCCCGCCCTCTACTCCGGGTTCCAGCCCAGAGCCCTGTGGACTGCAGCTGTCTAAAGTGCCTCCTGGTACAGTTGCGCGACAGCTACAACTCCCTGGGCTACTTCCCCATGGCCTCCTCCCGACACCTTCTTTATCCTTGCCACTGGACCTGATGTCTGATAACGCTTGTTCTTCTCAGTCCTCTAGTAGTACGCCTACTCACTCTCAGCTTCTTGCATGCCTCTTGCTCCTAGTTCCTCAGGTGTTCTCATTAGCCTAGAGCAGCCCCTGCTCTGGTCACTCAGGGAACAGAAAACTCCTTATCCAGTGGCCAGTATATCTCCCTTCTACTACTGTGTTGTTCCCAACTCGCCTGGTTCTATCACTATATATATTCCAAAAGATTTAAATTCCTAATTTCATACTAAGATTTAAGATGTTCAAAATTAAGAATATACCGTTAAAGAATTTTAAAAAATTTACTGCATGCTACTCAAGCTTCAAATCTGAAGCATTAGATATATGCTGCTCCTTGTCAATTTCATGCTTGGAGGCATTACAGGACTAAATGCCAAGGGAACGCAGACTGAGAACACCATACTGAGATAGGTGCCCAGATTTGTTCTGCAATTAAATGTCAAAACCTGAGATCCTTAATGATAAGCGTTCAGCACTAACATTAATTACATTTCACGGCCTGATTCCCCCTCGATGAGCATAGCAAGTTGCTATAGGTCTTTTGCTTTAAAAAGGCTCATCAGTTTAAGTTCTAAATCATGGCTTGATATTTAGAAAAAATAAAAAAAAAGTGAGGCGGTTGAGGAAGAGAAAATATATCTTTGAAGAGATACATAAATATTGCAAAATCGCAATCTAAAATCCAACTTCTGCAGGAAGCAGAGGCATTTTACAACAGTTTCAAATAACTTATTCAAGTTAACGGAAGTGGCACTGACAGGATGCAGGAGAGCTGTGTCTAGCATTTGTTGACTAGAAGAAACAACAAAGATCCTTTGAGGATGGCAACATAAGTAAAGAATGATAACGATGGAGCACATAGTCCATTCTAGAAACAGGGGAATAGAACATCCTAATCTCTGCAAAAAAGAAAATTTAAGATAAAGGAGAACCCCCATCGGATGATTTTTTCCCCTCACTTTCTGATTTGTTATAGGGCAGAAGCAAATCCATTAAAATATATTTCATCACTTGTCTAACCCCACTTAAAATGCAAAGAAACAACGCATTCACAATTATGCACAGGAGTGTAACACTTGTTTGTGAGATATATAGATATAATATATTTCAACAATAGGTAATACTTACTTTGTTTTAGTAATAAATGTTGGGCTCACATCACAGAAGGTGTGTCTTCCTCAAAACAAATTTTTTACATGCTTCTGAATTCTATACTAGAATACTACAAATTTATAATCTTAGTTTAAAATTAGAAACACTAATATTTATTTTAAAGAACTTGGACAACTTTTTTTTAAACCATATCATGCAAAATCGTACTAGATTTCTCATAAATCTCTTTGCATTGTTCCATAAACCTTAAAGGATTTAGGCATCTTCTAGACATGAGAAAATCTTTAAAATAGAAAGCACAAATAAGGAGGAAGTGATGCACTATAAAACTATTCTACAAATATTATGGAACAGAACCAACACATTTCGTTTGTGATGGTTTACAGACACACCATCCTATTTTATTTCAGTTTTACTGTGTTACATACAGGATACAAAAAGCCAACGATTAAACAAAATATCTTCTGCCTTCTGTATACTCCTATTTCTTAAAGGACCTATTCCTATAGAAAAGTCCATTTCTACAGGATACTAATGAAATATGAATGCTTCATTATATATTAAACAGCAAGCACAATAATCAAGTAGATGCAAATAATTCATTTCTATGTTACTGTCACGACTACAGAGCAAATTGCCCCTTACATCTCTGTTAGTCTCTCTCAAGTACACCCTACATGTGATAGGCCTGGCTCTCTGCACCTCACTGTGGGTGGAAACACATGATCCAACTACTCTTAGCCCTGGTCTACACTGGAGGGGGGAATCGATCTAAGTTATGCAACTTCAGCTAAGCTGCCGCTCCCACATCGACTCTGCCTGCACCTCTCGCAGCACTGGAGTACAGGAGTCAACGGGAAAGTGCTCGGGGGGGTCAATTTATCATGTCTAGACTAGATGTGGTAAATCGATCCCCGCTGGATCGATCACTGCCCACCGATCCGGCGGGTAGTGTAGACATACCCTTAGACTGGAACTCTTAGCTGCGGGCATCTGGTTCCTAATAGCATTAATAACGTAGTCTAACTTGGTTTGGGCACCCCTAAGGGTTTCTTTCCTCAAACGGTACAAAGCACAGAGCAAAAGGTAAAAAAGACCTACATACATGGGTATTATTTTGTAAGTTCCCCTCAGCCCAACTAACTCCAACTCAGGCAGGCATAAACTGACTGCCTTGACTGCAGTTTCTACCTCTCTCACACTATCTTGACTGCCATTCCAGCAGGTACTGCTTGCTATTCAGTAATAGACTTGTGTAATGCCTTTTTCAGTATTCCCCTGGATCAAGACAGCTGGGATATCTTTGCATTTACATGGACGGATCTAGAGACCGGGAAGGCGGAACAGCTGACCTGGACTCGGCTACCACAAGGATATGTTGAATCGCTAATCATTTTCTCCTCTATCCTGACACGCGATTTAGCTGATATTAAGCTACCTGGTGGGTCAACTTATCTCTTGTATGTGGATGACGTCCTGGTTTGTTCTCCTGATCAGGTAACATGTGAAACAGACACTATTTACTTGCTAAATTGCTTGGCAGATAAGGGACATAAAGTGTCCCATTCTAAGCTTCAGTTTGCCAAGGACCAGGTAACCTACCTTGGTCATGTACTGACCCTGGGACATCGAGCTCTATCTAGTGCCCGTATCCAGTCAATCCTTAACATCCCACGGCCAGAGACTAAACGTGAAATGAGGGGATCTGTAGGCCTTGCAGGATTTTGCTGTTCTTGGATTCCAGGTTTTGGAGAAATGAC
Source organism: Mauremys mutica (assembly GCF_020497125.1). Lineage (NCBI taxonomy): Eukaryota > Metazoa > Chordata > Testudines > Geoemydidae > Mauremys > Mauremys mutica. Next base: position 62,863,730 of record NC_059073.1, on the reverse strand, counting down.
AAAGCCCCTTTATGAGCAGATAACCCATGATGCCAAGGAGCCCCTGCACTGGAATTCTGGGGCTCTAAAAGCCTTTCAGGAGGTTAAAACAGCCTTGGCCTCAGCCCCAGCCCTTGGGCTCCCTGATTATCGGAAGCCCTTCATACTCTATGTGCATGAGCGACTAGGGGTGGCCTCGGGTGTCCTGACCCAGACTTTTGGGCCCAAGGAACGACCTGTGGCCTACTATTCCCAAAAATTGGATCCGGTGGCACAAGGCTTTCTTGGTTGCCTTTGGGCGGTGGTTGCTGCTGGCCTTCTGATACCCCAAGCAGAGAAGGTTACTTTAGGCCATCCGATGGTCCTACGAACCCCACATGCGGTCCAACTACTGCTAGTCCAAAAGGGCACTCGGCATTTAACCTCTCAGAGACTAACCCATTTGGAAGTTTCTTTATTGTCCAGAACCAACTTAAAGATTGAGCAATACCATACCTTGGATCCTGCGACCCTTTTACCTTTTCCGGACAACGATCATAAGCCTTCACATGATTGTCTTCAAGTAGTGCATTATCAGGAAAAACCTCGACCAGATCTTTCAGATGTGCCCATTCCAAATGCTGACCTGGAACTGTATACAGATGGCTCGGCACGGGTCGTGGAAGGCCAACGAATATCTGGATTTGCAGTATCTACCCAGTTTGAGGTATTACAGTCTGCACCCCTGGGACCCTCCATCTCAGCCCAGGCGGCAGAATTGGTAGCCCTCACCCGAGCATGTGATCTGGCAGCAGATCAGTCTGTAAACATCTATACTGATTCGAAATATGCTTTTGGCGTTTGCCATGCCACGGGCCAACTCTGGGCAGAGCGGGGTTTTATTACCTCCCGTGGCACTAAAGTAGCACATGGGCCCTTAATTCTGGAACTATTAAAGGCTGTGCACCTGCCATCCAAGACTGCCATTATTCATGTTCATGAATGGGAAGAGAAATGATCCCACCGTCCGTGGCAACCAATTGGCTGATGCAGCATCAAAAGCGACCTCCCGACAACTTTATATTACCAACCAAATGGTGCTCGCACTCTCTCCCCCATCAACACCGGTCCCATTTGTCCCTGAACCATCAGAGGTTAGTCGCTAGGAGGACGTAGGGGCCACTAAGACACCAAGGGGGAAGTGGCAGTTACCTGATGGGAGAAGAGCCTTGCCCCGGGCTGCTCTGCGGCCTGCCCTATTTAAACTACACCAAGAAACACAAGGCGCAGTAGAGGCCATGTGAACAGACTTTGGCATGCCCCTGGGGTATTCCAGGAAGCCAAAAAGAGTCCTTTCCATCTGTGACATTTGTGCAAAATTCAATCCAAAGGGGGGAACCAAAAGCCCCCCCTGGAGCAAGGTTATGGGCATATACGCCCTTTGAACGGCTCCAAATCGACTACTCAGAGATGCCCAAGTGCCAAGGCTACAAGTATCTTCTTGTAATTGTATGCCAACTGACTGGCTGGACCGAAGCATTCCCGACTATACGAGCACCTGCCTTGGAAGTGGGGAAAACCTTATTGAACCATGTTATTCCTAGGTTTGGTCCTCCTAGGACTATTGACTCTGATCAAGGGACTCATTTCACTGCCCAGGTTATTCAATACATTGCAAAGGGCCTAGGTATCACCTGGCTTCTACATACTCCTTGGAGACCACCATCTTCTGGGCAAGTGGAAAGAATGAACCAAACTTTAAAGCTTAAGCTCTCCAAAATATGTGCACAGACTGGGTTAAAATAGCTTCAGGCTCTGCCTTTGGCCCTCTTGGCAGTTCGAACTGCCCCTAGGGGTCGACTTGGTCTCTCACCTTTTGAACTTTTATTCGGCAGGCCATACACCGGATTTGCTGACCCAGGACCTGTGACTGATTTAGCCACTTAGGGGGACGAGGAGTTGACCAGATACTTTGTTTCCCTCCAAAATACTCTCATGTCTCTTCACAGGTATACAGCCCAATTTCAGTCCTTACCCGCTGATGTACCTGCTCACCGGATCCAGCCAGGTGATTGGGTCTATGTAAAAGAGTGGAAAATCGAGCCTCTCCAACCCCAGTGGGCTGTCCCTTTTCAAGTCCTTCTTACCGCCCACACTGCAATTTGAGTAAGGGAACGGGATACCTGGATCCACCACACCCGAATCAAGCTAGCCCCTAGGCTGGGACCAGAAGCAGACGACATTGGACTTCGAGGGAGCACCGCCAGCTCTTCCCAGCGCGACCCGGAAGAGCCAGAAGCAGATGATACCTGGAGAGCTGAACCTCTCGAGGGACTAAAGCTTTTGTTCCGACGAACAAAATCCTGAGACTTTGTGACTATGGGTTCTCAGACGGTGCTGCAGTGGCTATTATTTTTGAGCCTGCCCCTTGTACAAGCTAACCCGCACCCAGCAGCTAAACCTCTTCAGCGACTGGCCACGTTGGGACACTTGTCTGACTGTTGGTTGTGTCACCGTACTCGTTCTGAGGAAGGAATAGGACTGTGGGCTGTACCTTTAAACCTCTCTGAAACTTTCTCCCTACAAGTGGTGCGGAAAGCTGAGTGGTGGTGGAAAGGAGAATACCAGTCCGATAAGTATGGGAAAACATCTGAGGTTTGGCATCATAGTTGGGAGGCCCAAGGGGTCCCTCTCTTCGATATCCTTGGGTTTGGGTATAAGCTGGCCCTATGTTTTGAGGCTGTTGATGGGACCGGGATGGAACTGGGTTACATCCCCTTAGAAGCCTGCGATCAAACCTTTAGGTTTAGTGTTAGAAATGGAACCTTTTACCCTTTAAAAATTGGTGTAGACACCCAGAGGCCTCCCTGCCAGTTTCAAAAGGCCTATATTGAGAAATTGACAGGCGAACCGTTATCAAGGGGAGTGGTTTCCTTCACTCCTTCCCTTGGGTCTCATAAATGAGACCCATGCATATTATATGGACATCTCCTCTGGCATTTTATCACCTCACTCATCCCTTGTAAAAATCTCTGAATGCCAGGGGGCGCTAGTAAGCTTTACTTCACACTCGTTTGCTGTTACATACTGTGGGGGTATCTTAAACAACACCCACGCCATGGGACATTTGAATGCATCCCATTGGCGGTGCCGGGGCCGGGTATTTGGCAACTCCAAACATCGAGATGTTAGGGTAGATTGGCGCCACCGAGTAGCAGGAAGCTCCCTCACCCTTTATTTACAGAGCCCCGGTCTGTATTTTATTTGTGGCCATAATGCTTATAAAGCCCTCCCGCCGGGTTGGCATGGCCGGTGTGGTGTGGCCAGAGTATTACCAGACGTTCAAGTAAACACCACACTGGACTCACGCCAAATCCTCAACCTGGGGACTTATTCTCACAAGCTCTTTACACCCTTGAAAGGGGCTCGGGTTAAACCTGCCGAAAACCCCCTAGTAATCAGGCAAACGGGATTTAATTCCTTTATATGTGGACTTATTCCTGGACTGGGGGTAGCAGAGCTGGAAAGGGCAGTGGTAAACATTTCTGCAGAACTTGAAAAAGCAGCTAATGCCTCCTTGGACGCGTTCCAAAAGTTACAACGAGAAATCGATGACATAGAAGAAGTAACACTGCAAAATAGGCGTGTGCTAGATGCCATGAATGCTGAAGTAGGGGGGGCCTGTGCTTGCATTGGGGAAAGATGCTGTTTTTATATTAATCGCTCTGGTTTAATTGAGGAGGATTTGCAGGCCATCAAGGATGCAGCTGTTTTCCACACTATCTCTCTTGATCATACCCTTAATTTTGAGGACCTCCTCCCAGACCTTGGGTCATGGTTTACTGGCCTTTTCGGTAAAATTGTCAAATGGGATTATTTTCTCTCTTTTCTTTCTATGTGTCATTTGGGTAATGTTGCAATGTGCAAAATGTTTGTGTAGTGCTGTTACTAAGGGCTCTACTGTCCGTAGGAGAACACAATCTCTCCCTCCAGCTTGATCGTAAATTGCGTAACGGGCCTGACAATTTGGATTATCAGGCCCGAAGGGGGGACTGTGACAGTCAACAGCGACCCCCTAACAGCTAGTAGCCTTATAATAGCTGGCAACCATTAGGGGAAATTGGACACCTCACGGACACTGTAGCCTGAACTTTTGAACTGAGGCAGTTGAAGCTGGTCCTAAGCCCGTTTTTGCTGAGAAGACTGCAGAAGTGCAGGGTTTGCTAACCACCAATCAAATGCTAACACGACCGAAGCCTGTGTGTGAGTGTGCATAAAAGATTCCTAGTTTTTGTATGGAATAGAGGTTTTGTACCAAGGTACAGAACTCTCCCTTCTTCTGCAGAATAAAGCAACCTTTCCTTATCCCTGTCTGGCTGTCATTGGCTCTCAGCTAGGCGGACCCGACATTTCGGTAACAATAGGAAAAACAAAAGATACTTCTCTAAGCCAAGAGCTACATGCCTGCCAAATTTCAAGCCCTTACTCCAAAGTATGGAGACACTAGTGCTTCTCAAAGACATTCCTATAAGAATTTAACATTGGTAAAACAATGTATTACTCCACTAACTTCATTCTGAGAAACGGCTGTACTGTTAAAAAAATTCAGCCTGAGGCTAAGACCTAATATGTAAACTGAGCCTTGAAAAAGTTTGACAAAAAGAGTTATAAGCAATTGAAAATAGGGGCTTATAGTTGAAAGTGTTAATCAACCTTAACTATAGGAGCCTCTGCCAGCTACATCTGTAATGTTTTAAAGATACATATCCATAAATGTATTACTGTAAAGAAAACATCAATACTAAAAATAGTGTGCAAATGGAGAGAAAAATAGTCTGTTCAATTTAAACATAGGACGTGCCTATCACTGTAATATCTAGGTATATGCATAAAGAGGCAATATATGCAATGAAAAACAATTATAATGTCTTTGAATAACAGAGACCTACCTATGGCCCTATACCAGTGGAATAGTCTAAAACTGTTTCGTAAAAATATGAACTCTTTAAAAAAAAAAAAAAGTTAGCATAAAATGTTGTAAGAGGATGGGGATTTTTCATGATCCAAGCATGCAAAAAGCACAAGAAATACAAAAATAAGGATATTCTTGTATCTTGAATTTTTTTTATAGAACCTCTAGCTACCATAAGCTATAACCCACACATACATGTCTAACCATAATTCAGTTATATGCACGAAGGTATTTATTTTTATGTGAGCATGTTTTTTCTTTCACTGAGCAATTCCAACCATATGAAAGCAAAGAAATAACACCCAGGGTGATATATATCGTAATACATTTAAATTCATTTACTAAAATAATCTTAGGGCAAATGAATCAATGACACTGGCAAGAAAATCCACCATAAAGATTGTTTTAAAAATAGATTTTAAAAAACATTCTATAACATGACAATTACTGAACCTTGTGTTTTGTCATTTTTCATTTGTTGAATATACTCAGCTTTATAGCATGCCTTCAAAGGTTCTTGAGACACGTTAGATCACAGTAACACATTTGCTAAATCTAATTTCCAGCTATTACACTTCTTTAGCCAAAACACCCAGAGCAATTTGTACATGCTATACAGGGATCCTACAGTTGTCAAATCAGGCAGGCTCTTTATCATCATCTTGCTGATAACACTTCTAAGGAAAAGGAAAAATATGCGGTGGATTAACAAGACACCTGTCACTTGGCATCTCTGAAGATGTGAGGGGAAACATTTCCCCCCCACACACACACACTTTTTTTGTTTGGGGAAAAAAAAACCAAAAAGACAAAAAACGTTTTGAATAAAGATATGCTGTCAAGAGTAGACTATCTATAAAGAGATAAAAACTGTACCTATTAAATTCTTTTATTATCAGCATGACCAACAGTGGTACACTGTTGAGCTTTCATCCTCTCCATAGGGTCAATTAAGAACTCTCAATCTTAGACTCTGAAATGTAGGCGGCAGAACGTCCTCATTCCCACATGAATGAGTGCTTCAAAAATCAGTATAATGAATCTATGATCATTACATAATTAGCCAACTCAAAACAGAAAAAGAAGTCACTGAACAACTTCCAAACAACAGATAAAACACCGTCCCATTGTTACAGTGCTAATCTGGCACTCTGGAGACCCAAGTTCAATTCCCTTCTTTGCCACCAACATCCTATGTGGGCCATGAACAAGTCATTTAGTCTTTCTGTACCTCAGCTCTCCATCCATAAAATAAGAATATCATCTCCCAACCTCTCAGCGGTTTTGAGAGGACAAATTTGAGATTATGAGGCTCTTGGGTACTATGTTAATGGGGACCATATAAGGAACTAAGATAGAATCACAGTCACAAATACCATCTATTCTATCTATCACAAGGATTGAAAAACTGACTAAAAGTTTGCAACAAGAACACTCATATGGCTGGACAATTAACATAAAGAATGATACATGGGGAAGTACTGAATTTGAGGTGGAGAGAGAATATCTAATGTGGTGCATCAGTGATTTGAGTTAGTCCCAGTCTTATTAAGTATTTCATTAGTATGTCTAAAAGGAATACACAAAAAGTTAATGAAACTAACAAATGATAATGAAGGAGCTGAATACTAGGTAGGGCAAAGAAAAACCATGAGGAGGTCTTAGATCGGAAACAAGGGAAGAACACAAAATGAAACTGAACTTGGGAAAAATCAAAGCATATGAAAATAAACATGGGAGAAACAATCCAAAGCAGCTGATATTCAAGTCTGGAACACAGTCATGCCAGAGAGACAAAGTAATAGGCGTGACAGTAGACCGCAAGTTAGATTTGAATTTGTAAAGGGACGTGTCAGTAAAAGAAGCTAATGCAATTTTAACCCTGCAGTATATCAACCATGGCTCTATGCCACTCAAAGAGATGATGTTACTATGTCAGAATAACGGGATGCTTACATCAGTAAGAGACAAACTTAAGTGTAGACCCACGCACAACTAGGTTGACGTAAACTGACTTGCGTTGATCTAACTTGGCAATGTAGAAAAATCTGAGTCAGTGATATTCACTAGGCTATGAAATAGTTTCCCAAAGGACGTGAAAGTAGTCCTGTCACTTGGTAAATTTAAAACTGAATGCAACACTAGGAAAAAAAAATCTGTAGGGAATAAACCCGAACTAGCAGGATTAGATAGCATTTTAGTGATGGAAAAGAGGTTATGTCCCAAATACTCGTTATAAAAAGCATTTTAAAAAAAATTGTAAAGCTAGCTCTGTAAGCATGGATACGCAAATCAGAGAAAATATGGGATTGGTAGAAAAAAGCATGTGCCCATCTATCTCATTTGATTGTTGTAGGGCATGCTTTGTTCCTTCCCATTACATACAAGAAAGGGATAAACCGAGAGTGAAAGGAATCTGAATGAGTACTCCCTACCCAGAATTTTTTTTTGAAATGCTGACAATCCTTTGGGGAGAGTCTCTCCCCCAACACTACTAAATTTTAAGCTTCTATTGCATGTTAAAATGCATCGTAAGACCAGACACCTGCTTCTGAAGTCCTGAGTTTGAGTCTCTTTCAAGATACAAACGGGAACTGCCCTCATAGCAGGAGCTTTAAGTGTCTCAGAAACATGTTTACCTCATTCTGAAAATGTTGCATCAACAATACCTTTAAGATGTCAGAAAGCAGTTGGACACTTTGTCCTTTACTGTTTACAAAGTTAAAAGCAGTGTTTGTAGAAAATGCCTTAATTTTTACTTTTACTATTCTGACTGGAAGATCTTCTCACATATGGGTGATATTTTTTCTTCTATGCTGGATTTTTGAACACTGGATTATTTCTTGCTAATATCAGAAAAAGGAATCAGCTTCTGATATAAACAAAGGACATTTTAAATAACTTTGTACAAAATGTGTAGCTTTGGTCTGCAGGGTAACTCTCCTAGTTATGACGCGCTCCTTACAGATGTAATTGCAACTACGAATGCTATTAAATGGGCAAAAACAGGATACACAAGATAGAGGCTGAAACAGGTTCTTGGTCAAGCACGAAGAACATAATTTAAGGTCTGGTCAGCAAAAATTCATCTTTACAGAGGTCTTTTCATATCAGATACCACAATAAACCTTGTGTCACAGGTAGGCAGGGAGAGCCAAAAGGGTTCTTATCTTAGAATACATGACAGATTTACAATTTGAACTTGCTATCACAGCTGAAACACCACCAAATTACATACAGTACTTCTGGTGGCAACTGTGTCTTGGAAACCAGGGTTTCACTGGCTTAGTCAACCTGCCCTACAAAGAAGGGAAGGAGGAAGTCATGCCAATGTTTGTTTTGTTTCTTTGTGATCCAGAAAGGCAGCAAGTAATTTTTTTTTAAAGGGGGAGGTTGGCATTTTCCCCACCCATATTAGAAATTCAGGTTCTCTCTATCCTGCTTTACTCAAAAGGGCAGGGATTTCTGGAGACCAAACAGAGGTACTTAAAAAGTGAAACCTGAGTGACAGAGTGGAAAGGGATTTTTCATCAACCTATGTAAAATCCTGTTTGTTTGAAAAACCTGAAAAGAAATATAGCAGAACCTCAGAGTTGCAAACAACACAGTTACGAACAGACCGGTCAACCACACACCTCATTTGGAACCTGAAGTACACATATAAGAATCACATCAGTTTATGCCCTCAAGGAGTCAAAATCCCACAGCAGAAGAGGGTCAACAGAAAGACAACGTATTAAAAAGTTAAGCCAATGCACCAGCTTGTTGGCCAGCTACATTGCTGTAAATATACATTACTATCTTAAATGCAGTATGTATCATTTAAATATCTGTATTTGTCATGACCAACTATTTACCGATTTATGTTTAATATTTACTTTCTATACATATTTTAATGCCTATTTATAACCAAATAGAAATATGAATTACCCATTTAATTGTATTATCTGTTTTGCGTCAGATAAGAATTCAAATTCTTCTCATGTAGTGTATAACTTCTGTTCTTTACACATCACACACAGTAACACCTGTTCATACATGAGGGATTTTGAATTCAAAATCAGTACATTTCAAATTCATAACACCATCCATTAAACAACATCATTTTCGTTGCTACAGAGATGTTATAAAAATGATGGGCTAATGGGTTTTAGCAAGCAATAGCCTGAAGCCAACATAAAAATACTTTTTACTAAAAAGCTAATGTGAGAAATTTTATTAAAGAAAACTTAAAATAAAATATTAACATACTACATTGTATATTACTTATTAAGGATCAGGTTAATATTCAAAGAACCTGGCGACAGATTCTGGCTTCCTGGCTAGGGAATCCTCCTCCCCTGAGTACACTTAAAGGAAAAAAAAAAAAAAGAGTGACCAAATTTCTAAATATCCATTCTCTTTCTAGCACTTTTCTTGTGTACATACTTGGTGTGCAAGCCCTTCCTTTACAAGGCCAGCCCATATTTTCTATACCACAATTCCATAGGAGGAGGAGTCACAATTTTCCAACAATGTGCAATACAAAGTCTGGGTACCAACAATAAATTAATTTGCTGTTTTGTTTAAAATATAGATCTCCTTTACTGGAGCAATATGCAAGAAGGTCAGGAGAACTCCACAAAGAAAGTATTTTGTCATAACATGAATCTCTTTAATAATTTCCTCCTGAAAACTATTTAATTGCTGGACACAACCACCACATATGCACCCTTTTCCCCACAATCCCTTCCTCAGAATGTCAACCTACCAGCAAAAATATGATGGATCTTACTTGGAGTCAAATACCATCTATACTGTAATTTATATTTTTTCCTTTCTGAGTTACACAAATTAAAGATGTATATCTCCTTTCCCATATATCAATTTCTTTGTCCAAACACCTCTCCTATCTTTTCATCTGGGTCCTCTTCTTATCAAGATCTTTTTCAATCAAAATTGTATACATCTTAGAAATTAAATCTTTTGTTCCAGCCTGCTCCTAGGTCAACTCTTCAAAGAGTCCTTAAAGGTCTTATTTGAGTTTTGTGGGATAGTCTATTGTTAACTCAACTAATTACATGGTTTAATTGTGATGCATAATAAGTCAAATTAGGGAAAGCTATTCCACCGGACTCTGTAGGTTTATAAAGTACTTTAGAACAAACCCTTTGTCTTTTATGTTTCCATATGAATTTTAATAGCACATCCTGACATGTTTGTAATGTCATGTCAGGGGTACCAACTGGGATATGCTGAAACTAAAGTAACAATTTTGGGAGTATGCAGTGGTGTTGTAGTCTTCTTAGTCCCAGGATATTAGAATGACAAGGTGGGTGAGGTAATTTCTTTTACTGGATCAACTTCCGTTGGTGAGAGAGTGTTATGCTTTCAAGCTTACACAGAGCTCTTCTTCAGGTCTAGACATTCCTTTACTAAGGCTACCCTGCCTAGCCAAGAAATTTCATGTTTTGTTTCATTCCTTCAAACCTTATTATTTTATTCCACACTGGAGAATAATTTGCCTGAAAATATTTTTGTTTCTCTAAAATATTTATTCCTATATTTTTTAAAAATTCCTTTACCCATTTCGATTTATGTAGCTGACAACAATTTGTTTTGACCCTTTGGGGAATATTAAATTCCTAAAAATTCAGATTTATTGTAGTTTATTTTGAAGACTGCTCAAATTCCAAACTCAACTGTTCTATAATTTTTAACAAGATGTTGCCAACATACAAAGCTATTTTGTGTTAAAAACTAAGAGAGCTTTTGATGCCCTATATAAAAGACTGTTTCTCACATTATTACAAATGGTTCCATTGCCAAAGGAAACAATATCGAGGGGTCGGGATGATAGTTAAACCTGTTTTGTACCACTCGACATTTTAAAAGGAGGGGATTTATGATCATGAACCAAAGCAGATGCTTAAGAATGATATATAAGGCCAATACTTCCCTATAAAACTGATTTCCAAAACTAAACCTTACCAAAATCCACCTGATGTAGTCCCACTCCAGACAGCCTCTCTCAGCATCCAAAAAAAGCAACACATGGGAAGAACTGCTAGAATTAATGTTATATATGAAATGCAGAGTTCAGCTAATATCAAATAGATGCTTGCCAGTAACAAACCCAGATTGGTCAGAGTGAATATATTTGGGCAAGATGACACTCGATCTGTCTGCAAACGTGGTATAAATTTTAGTATCCACATTAAAGAAATAAATCTGTATGATGCACAATTGGTAAGCACTTTCCTTCTTTAGGGATGACCACAATTTTTGCCTCTTTCCATGAATCTGGAATCTCATTTCCCTGCACTACACAATAAACAACTCAGTTAAAATAGGGACCAATGCTTGCTTTAGAGCTCTGTAATGCTTCCCAGAAAACCCATTGAAGCTTTACTGGATTTTAAGTTCTTAATTACAACTTCAACATCCTCTGCAGCAATTTGGCTATCAAGATGTGATGCTATATGTTTGAATATGACCATTTATATAATTGATATTGCCACTGTTATACAATTTCAACAAATTTCCAGACTCATGGCAAAGGATATAAAAGACACTGTGATAAACTATTTCACATTTGGGGACAATGTATACCTTCAAGTTAGTGAAACAACTATGGGTACCCACATGGCCCCACAGTATGCCAACATTTTTATGGCTGACTTAGCTCTCATCCCCTAATGCCCCTACTCTACTTGCGCTACATTGATGACATCTTCATCATCAGGACCCATGGAAAAGAAGCCCTTGAGGAATTCCATCATGATTTCAACAATTTCCATCCCACCATCATAGATTCATATATTCTAGAACTGGAAGGGACCTCGAGAGGTCATCGAGTCCAGTCCCCCGCCCTCATGGCAGGACCAAATACTGTCTAGACCACCCCGATAGACATTTATCTAACCTACTCTTAAATATTTCCGGAGATGGAGATTCCACAACCTCCCTAGGCAATTTATTCACCTCAGCCTGGACCAGTCCACACAAGAGATCCACTTCCTGGACACTACAGTGCTAATAAGCGATGGTCACATAAACACCACCCTATACCGGAAACCTACTGACCACTATACTTACCTATGTGCCTCCAGCTTTCATCCAGAGCACACCACACAATCTATTGTCTACAGCCAAGCTCTAAGATACAACCACATTTGCTCCAATCCCTCAGACAGAGACAAACACCTACAAGATCTCTATCAAGCGTTCTTAAAGGTAATAAAAAGGTAATAATTGGAGATATACCAATCTCCTAGAACTGGAAGGGACCTCGAAAGGTCATCGAGTCCAGCCCCCTGCCTTCACTAGCAGGATCAATTTTTGCCCTAAATCCCTAAGTGGCCCCCTCAAGGATTGAACTCACAACCCTGGGTTTAACAGGACAATGCTCAAACCACTGAGCTATCCCTCCCCCTATATAAAACTACAATACCCACCTGCTGAAGTGAAGAAACAGATTGACAGAGCCTGAAGAATACCCAGAAGTCAGCTACTCCAGGACAGACCCAACAAAGAAAGTAACAGAATGCCACAAGCTGTCACTCCAACTAAAACCTCTCCAGCGCATCATGAAGGATCTACAACCTATCCTGAAGGACGATCCCTCACTCTCACAGATCCTGGGAGACAGGCCAGTCCTCGCTTACCGACAGCCCCCCCAACCTGAGGCAAATACTCACCAGCAACCACACACACCACACAACAAACACACTAACCCAGGAACGTATCCTTCCAACAAAGCCTGTTGCCGACTCTGTCCACATATCTATTCAAGGGACACCAACCATCACAGGACCTAAGCACATCAGCCACACCATCACAGGCTCGTTCACCTGCACATCTACCAATGTGATATATGCCATCATGTGCCAGCAATGCCGCTCTGCCATGTACATTGGCCAAACCAGACAGTCTCTATGAAAAAGAATAAATGGACACAAATCAGACATCAAGAATTATAACATTCAAAAACCAGTTGGAGAATACTTCAACCTCCCTGATCACTTAATTAATTACAGACCTAAAAGTCACAATACTCCAACAAAAAAACTTCAGAAACAGACTCCAATGAGAAACTGCTGAATTGGAATTTATTTGCAAACTGGACACCATTAAATTAGGCTTGAATAAAGACTGGGAGTGGATGAGTCATTACACAAAGTAAAACTATTTCTCCATGTTAATTTTTTCCCCTACTGTTACTCACACCATCTGGACAACTGTTTGAAACGAGCCATCCTGATTATCACTACAAAAGTTTTTTTTCTCCTGCTGATAATAGCCCACCTTAATTGATTAGTCTCGTTATAGTTGGTATGGCAACACCCATTTTTTCATGGTGTGTGTGTGTATATATGTATATATATCTTCCTACTGTATTTTCCACTGCATGCATCCGATGAAGTGGGGTTTAGCCCAGCATTACAAGGTATTTACATGCCAGATACGCTAAACATTTGTGTGCCCCTTCATTCTTCGGTCACCATTCCAGAGGACATGTTTCTATGATGATGACACGTTAAAAAAATTGCGTTAATTAAATTTGTGATTGAACTGTATGTCTCCTGCTCTGTTTTACCCACATTCTGCCATATATTTCATGTTATAGCAGTCTCGGATGATGACCCAGCACATGTTCATTTTAAGAACACTTTCACTACAGATTTGACAAAACGCAAAGAAGGTACCAATATGAGATTTCTAAAAATAGCTATAGCACACGACCCAAGGTTTAAGAATCTGAAGTGCCTTCCAAAATCTGAGAGGATGAGGTGTGGAGCATGCTTTCAGAAAACACTCCGATGTGGAAACTACAGAACCCGAACCACACCAAAAAAAACCCCAAAAACAAACAAACAAAAAACAGCCTTTTGCGGGTGGCAGATAATGAAAATGAACATGCGTGGGTCTGCACTGCTTTGAATTTTTTTTTTTTTTTAATAGAACCTGTCATTGGCATGGACGCATGTTCCCTGGAATGGTGGTTGAAAGATGAAGGGACATATGAATCTTTAGCACATTTGGCACATAAATATCTTGTGATACCGGCTACAGCAGTGCCACGAGAATGCCTGTTCTCACTTTCAGGTGACACTGTAAACAAGAAGCGGGCAGCATTATTTCCGACAAGTGTAAACAAACTTGTTTGTCTAAGCAATTGGCTGAACAAATAGGACTGAGTGGACTTCCAGGCTCTAAAATTTTACATTGTTTTATTTTTTAGTGCAGGGTTCTTTTATATAATTCTACATTTGTAAGTTCAACTTTCATGATAAGGAGATTGTACTACAGTACTTGTACTAGGTAAATTGAAAAATACTTTCTTTTGGGGGGGTTTTATATAATTACATATAATTACAAGTATTTGCACTGTAAAAACCCCCAAAGGAAATAAATATAAATTATATATATATATATATGAATGAGAGAGAGAGAGAGAGAGAGAGAGAGAGAGCGCGCATTGTTCACTTTGTATTCTGTGTTGTAACTGAAATCAATATATTTCAAAATATAGAAAACATCCAAAAATATGTAAATGGTAGTTTATTATTGTCTAATTAAATCACAATTAATCAATTCTTTTTTTTTAATCGCTTGACAGCTCTAATTTTAATTAATTTTAAAAAAAAAAATCTCATTGCACTCAACCACTGCCTCTTTACAGCATGATTGTCTAGTTTAACATCTTCAAGCTTCAAGAGTAATTTTAAATATGTTCTGCAAGTTGATGGCACTGGCTTCTGTTGCTTGATTTTCTCCCCCTAGAGGCTGTCCTGGGACTAGGATCTGCGAGCTCTCTTTAGCCTTCTTTTTTCTTTTCTTTCTTCTCTGGCTCCACAGGTGATTTTTCATATTTAAGGAACAGATATGTGGCTTTAGGTTGGCTTGGTTCTTTTTAATCTTCTTAAATCGCTTAAATGCATTCCCCCTCTATTGTAGAGTGCTGGATTCAGTCACCATATTCTTTACTGATTTAGCCATAACCCCTTAGTAAAAAGAGTATTACAGAGGGCAATAAAATGATGGAGAGCAGTTTTAACCATTTGATGAGTTTTTCTCTGCAGTTAAAAGCATACATTTATCTCCATAATATCAAAATGCACAGACTGTTCAATATCCAGGTTTTGTATCAGACTTTATACTCAAAAGCCTTCTATTTCATCACACACCATAAGTTCCATAGAACAGTTATATCAAAACACATTTTCAAACAAGCGGCATGACAGCAACTAATTAGGTTTGGTAGATAAATTTAAGTTTAAAGACAAATATAAGCTGTTGATGTCAAAGCTACAAATAAAAATAAGTATTAGAACATCACTTTGGACACAAGGCCCAAATTTTCAGAATTCCACATGACAAAGTCCATGCACAAAAACCTAACGTTCACGTACAACTTCAAAGACTGGGCACAGGGTTACCCAAAGCTATGTTCTAACCGGCCATATGGTGGGTCACAGAATCATAGAAGCATAAAACCATAGAGTTAGAAGGGACTACAAGAGTCATCTTTCTAGTCTAACCCCCAAAGTCATACCGTAAACCAGCTCCTGACAGTCCACAACTAGTACATTAACATGAAAGATCTGTAAGCAAACAACTTTGCTATGCTCCTGTATTAATTCCAGCAAGAACAGAGTTCTGCAGTAGCAGAGCAAGTCCATGTTCTGTCTCAGAGCCATCTTAGGATCATTTTGCAATAGGATGACAACAGTCCATCTGGAATCTAGTCAACCACTTTGTTAATACTTTGATGTCATCTAATGTCCTGCAAATGATTTCTCAAATATTTCCTATGTAATTTCTCTAGGAATTATTTTTCAGATAATTCCTAGAGAAATTAGTAAAACAAAAGATTATTCTCCACTAAGATAAATATTCTCCAAACTCCCTTTTCCACTTAAACTATACTCTAACAGAAATAACCTACATCAGGATAAGTAATACTGGTATACTTCTCAAGTGATTCATGGCACTCATACTTCAAAATACACAGAACATAAACATGAAAGACATATAAACACACATTGTAGTTTATTACTTAAATGAATTTAATTTATACATACACGAGAAAGTACCACTTGTAGCTCTGCAGCAATGCAATGCTGAAAATAACCACAAGAGCTTTAGAAAATTTTTTCACTGTGTGTGTGTTCAAGAACTGATTTACACAAACATATCCAAGCAAAAATATAAGTTAGGAAATAATTGCAATCACAACGTTAAAGGACAGGTTTTAAGCAAAACAGTGACAAATCTTATCTGATTCGACAAGCCACTTAATTTATTTTAAAACATTTACCTAAATCACACTTATAATTAAAAGTGAAGCATAAAATTTACCTATTTCACGTTTATCTACAGATTGTCATTCCATGTTTAAATTATTAACTGTAACTGCAAGTGTAATATCACAGCAATGCCTACCACATGGATATCATACAGATGAATGCAATATAGATGTTTAGATTACATTTCACTTTAACAGTGATCTATGTGTATACTAAAACAAATTTAGTTATAGAATTTACAACAAGAGTATGTCTAACACTGGAGTAAAAGACCTGCGGCACAGCTCTTGCTGGCCCAAGTAACCTGACTCGGGCTCATGGGGCTTGGGCTGTGGAGCTAAAAAGTGCTATATAAGATGTTTGGGCTTGGGATGGAGCCCGGGGGCTCTAGAAACCACAGAGGATAGATTTAAATTACCAAGCGGAAAGTCTTGATTAAATCAATTTAATCAACTTTTCCATTTGTACTTGTTATTTGCTAATGAAAGACTAACTCGTTGGTTGATATAGCCATCAAAACATGTTGATTTACAACTAAATACAATAGAACCTCAGCGTTATGAAAATCAGAGAGTTACCAACTGACCAGTCAATCACACTCCTCATTTGGAACCAGAAGTACACAATCAGGCAGCAGCAGAGACCAAAAAAAACCCCAAATACAGAACAATGTTGTTAAATGTAAACTATTAACAAAAAAGGGAAAGAAGCATTTTTCTTCTGCATAGTAGAGTTTCAAAGCTGTATTAAGTTAACATTAAGTTGTAAACTTTTGAAAGAACAATTGTAACATTTTGTTCAGAGTTAGGAACATTTCAGAGTTACAAACATCTTCCATTCCCAAGGTGTTCGTAACTCTGAGGTTCTACTGTAGAGTCTTTGCACTAGATTTTGTGCATCTTTTTGCTAGCTAGGAGGGTACACTAAAACTATATATACATATTTATTTAAGCAATTATCTGGCTTAATATTTTCAGATTCTTATCAACTACATTTTTTTTATGTTAGAAAATGGTCACTTATATATTGCTTATTTACTAGATAATTAACTTTTAGCCCATGATTTGTGTCAAGCTGTATTAGGATGGTAACTGAAATTTAATTAAACATTGAAAACAGCATACAATTTATTTTATTAAATAAAACAACCTTAAACATTTTGGATACTTTAAACCTCTTTTATCAAAACCTTTTTTGTATTAACAACTAAATGATTTATTAAACAGAAGGATTAACTGTAGTCAGCTAATTAAACTGTAGTCAGCCTGGAAAAAGTTTCAAATATGCTTAAGTGAAAGTGACTGGAATTTAAACTCCTAGTCTTGCCTAAGTCTCTTGAAAATGAGATGATCTTCTAAGTAACAGACTGACCTATTATGCTATATTATAAGGCCTCACCTCAAAAGTTAGAAGAATCGGGGGGGGGGGGGGGGAATTCTTTCTTTAAAGAGAAAACCAGCCTGTAACTCAAAGATTTTTTTTATAGAGGCTCATGGATTCAGCATATTTAAAGTGTTTTAAGAGATTATAAATTTACACAAACATTTTGTATTAAATTCAGATTTCATTTTAAACAGGTGTATTTTTAAAAAGGAAAAATGTTAATTTAAACAATTAAAACCTGATTTAAAAAAATCCAAAAAGTCATCCATTTTTATCCACCTTGTTGGAAACTGTTCAGAATATTACTCCTCAGAAATTCTTTAAAGAAAGAAAGAGCAAACAACTTATGCTAAACTCTCTTAAAGAGAAACAGAACAACACTACAATTTGAAGTGGCATACAAACTAGAAACATTCCTTTAATCATGCTCTAGATCTATGCCGTCGAGTTTTTCTTTAGTCGTGGTTATGTATGATTATTTTGGCCTAATTCTAGCTGTAGAACTAAAAATAAAGAAAAATATGACACAGCACTAGTAAGAGTAGATAGATTACTGAGAAGCAAAAACTTGTCACATGAGTTAGTACAAGAATGATCAGTTTACGCAGCAAAGAGGCAAGTGGCCAACTTTCTATACAAAATCAGTTCTGATACATAAGTTGCTATAATGTGTAAATTTCCTAATGTTTAAAGAAACTGGTAGCGAATTACAAAAGTGACCCTGAATTTGCATTTCAAAAACAACATTACCACAATTCTTATGCGCCAATTATTTCTCCAATCAGGACTTGAAAAACCCTCTCAACTTAGGGTGACCAGATGTCCTGATTTTATAGGCACAGTCCTGATAATTGGGGATTTTTCTTATACAGGCACGTATTACCCCCCACCCCCATCCCGATTTTTCACACTTGCTATCTGGCCAGCCTATCTCAACCAGACAAGTGGGCTGAGTTAAGCTGGAAAACCACTGGAGATGAAAGATTACAGAGTGGTCAAAGGAACAGTGGCACTTGGAAAGGGAAAGAAAAGGTAGGAAATACACTTTTTCCAGGAAGGGAGTGAGAAGTTACACAAGCAGAGTATCAAAAAGCCTCTGCTCTATTACAAAAGGAGCAGGAAACAGAATGGGATAGATGCCACTTTTTCTTTAAGTTAAAGGGGTGAGTAAAAAAGGAGGAACAGAGAAGTGGAGCAGCTGAATGCAGAATTCTTGATTTGAACTTAAGAAAGCAACATAAAACTCAGGAGATCCAGTACAATCTTGGCACCTCCTGCTCTTCTCTAATACACACAACAGACTGGAAGACAAAGCTTCTCCAGATCATCTGATTGCTGACTCTCTATACATGCTCATGTGTCTCTAAATCCATTTCCCCATTGTTATGGTAAAAAACCTGATATCAGCAAAATAAAAGTTTTTAATTCCTATTGCTGGGATAATCTTACTAGCATACATCTAAATTTGTTTTTACATATCTACTTATAAGGACAGTAGTGCACTCAAGTATCACATCTTAAATGAAAAGAAGAAAACAACAATAAAATGAATTAAACACAGTCAAGTGTCCCAGAAGTTCAACTAAAATTGTCCTTATTGTAATAAAGTTACAGGTAAGTCCTCTCTGCCCTAACATGAAATCCTGCCCATCTTTCAAACGTATACCTATATAGTGTTCCACTCTGAGGGTATGTCCTCACTGCACAGGTAGCCCAGGCTATGGCCCTGGCATTGCTCCTAACTCTTCTTCCACCCACACAGAAAAACCTCTAACCTGAACTTAAGGATGCCTAGCCTAGGTTGGGGATACTGTCTTGAGCACAGATTTCCTTCAGCCCAAAAGAACACATGCTAAACATGCCTGGTGCTGTTAGTCCTCCAACCCTATTCCATAATAGCACCTTGGCTATACTTTTTGTATAAGTTCTCCTTTCTTTCAGACTTGGTTTTAACCCCTGCTCCATTTCTGCTATACTTCCACAGCAACTGGACAGAGAAATGCTTCTCTTGTGTTGCCAGCTGGCCTGAAGCTGACACTAGCATCCTAGTAAAATTGTGATGTGATGTCAGTAAGACCTATAAGAGCATTTCCACACAGAAGCCCAGGAAGGACAAACAAGTTCAACAATACACTGCAAATAAATTCATAGAATGGTCCAGTTTAATATACCAGTAAGAACCATAAGATATCCTACTAGAAATCCAGCCCAGCACTGAGGATGCAGCCATGTCAGTCCAGCACAGGTAGCTATGGCTCTGCAGTGAGGATGCTCCCCCAGACTAGACTAGCCTGGGTTAACTCTGCAGTGAAGACATATCTTAAGTGCTTGCTGCTGTCTGTTATAAAGCTTCATTTTCACTTGTCTGCAATTCAGCCATAGAAAGTTGAGTTTACTGCTATCCACCACTTTCCCAGTGCGCACATGATGCCATATAGCATTCCTTTCAAAACCTTGACTTATTAACCAAATGAGGAAAGCTGAAAAAAAACAAAACAATTTCTTGCTTTTGTGAATAAGTTGTAATCTTATTTCTACCACTTCCTCACCTTCTATGGTCATCTGAATATACAGTGCCATATCCAGGACTGTCCTACAGAATGTGCAGCAACAAGTGTATTAATTTTACAAACCTTGCAACAGAACTACCACATCTTTGAGAGGCATAAAAAAAACCTCAAAGAATTAAGTCACCTTTGTTTAAAAGACACTGCAGTTAATGTATTTTCATTACATGCAGTAAATACCGCATCTTAGCAAAAATAGAACAGTCATACTCAAACTGTGGAAGTGGTTTCCATCTACCTCTCTAAACTAAAAATACAAAATAAGGACCAAAACTTTATCACCTTGCTCATGCAGGTAGCCCCATTGATTTATATGTTTTACTTGTGATTAAATTCACCGTACAAGATTAAATTTAAAAACCACTAGTATTAAAAGTAGTTGCACAACTTGCCCAGTACATTATAAAATAGAACCTATTAACAGTAAATGGGACCACAGCCATATAGAAAAGGCACAAGTGTGAATGCGATAAGGTGAGTGCTTCCTTCAACTCAAAGTGGGGTTCCAGCTAGAAGCTGCAGCAGGCCTATACCAACCATCTTGACCTTAGTCTTGCCACTGAAGTTCTATAGTCATTGCTGAGAGAGAAGGTGCAGGGCCTATGGCAACCCCTTCCTTCTTTGTTTTACCTAGGTGTACAAGTCGTTGGTCTGCGCTCCATGGTGGCTTGTCCTGGTGGGGAAGGACCCATGCTTTCAGCAGCAGCTAAGTCCAAGCAGCCCTACCTAGGGATGGCCTGCATGCCCCAACTCGGCAAAGGCCCTAGAAAAGGTGGGCTAATAAAAGCTCCCTTCCAACTTCTTTCCTGGCTCTAAACTAATCATTGCTTGTTGGAATGTTCGCACTACGTTAACCGGATTTAAACTAAAAAAAAGACCATGAACTTTGGAAAACAGCCATAATTAATAGAGAACTAGATCAACTGGGCGTCGATACTTCACCCCTCAGTAAGACAAGACTTTCAGAAACTGGATCATTAGATGAAGTAAACTACCACTTCTCCTGGTATTAGAAACCTGAAAATGAACCAAAAATATGTGTGTTGGATTAGCTGTCAAGAAGTCTGTCCTCAGTGCAAGTACCACTTATCAATGACAGGCTCACAAGGCTGGATGTGAATACGAACTCAGGAACCCTGACTCTTCTGTTCATCTACAGACCAACACTTGACTACTCCAAACAGCAAAAAGCTGAGCTCTATTCTCAACTGGAAAAAATCATAAAGAATGTCCTCATAAGGAACAGACTCACTGTTCTCGGTGATTTCAGTACCCATGTGGGTAAGAGCAATGGGACACATTATTGGCCAACATGGCACAGGTAGCCTCAACAAAAATGGCCAGCGTGTCCTTGAGCTTTGCACTTTTGTGAGCTATAGTCTCAAATATTTATTCTGCTGGCAGCAGCGGCAGCAAGGTCACATGGAGGCATGCCCGCTCAGGACACTGGCATGAGCTTGATCTCATCCTGATCCGTCGAAGAAACGTTCACAATGTACTGCATGCTCGATCAATGCATAGCGCTGATCGCGAGACTGACCATGCCCTTCTCAGCACCAAGCACCAATTACATCTTTTTTGAAGATTCATCATGGAAAGCCAAATGGCAAACCTTGCCTCTAAATTACGAACATGAAGGACTGACACTTGTGCAAATTTTCAATTTGCGCTTGAGTGTGTTTCTAAAAATGATCAACTTGATTCCCCTGATTCTGATGCTTTGTGCAAAAATTTCAAGAATAAGATAGTGGCTAATGCCAAAGATGTCTATGGAATAACAAAAAAATCAACCTGACTGGTTTTCAGCCTCTGAACATCTGCTGCTCCCACTCATAGAAAAGAAAAAGCAAGCTCACCTAACTTTACTTCAACAACCAACTAAGTAGAAAACTCTTAAGTTCAAAGAGGCTAAAACTGCAGTCCAGAAAACTACTAGGGAAAGTGCCCAAAAGTATTGGCAAGACCTGTGCAGAAAGATTCAGACTTGCTTTGAAAAAGGGGGATCTTTGTGGTACCAACGGTGGAATCAAAAAGTCACTTGGTCCAATTTGTAAAAAGAATGCAAACCTGAAAGCGAAAGAGGGTGCCATCCTGAATGACAGGCAATAACTTGACCAATGGACTGAGCATTATAAAGAACTCTACTCAAAGAATGCCATTATCTGTGATACTGCCTTACCTGCCATCCCCCAGCTTCTAACAATGCAGGAGCTGGACCAAACACCAGCTCTTGAAGATGTAGAGAAAGCTATCAAAGAGTTTGCCTGCTGCTTTCCCAGGTGCAATGATCAGATACCTTTGGAGCTCCTAAAAGCAGGGGGAGAAAACTTGTGATAGCCACTCACTTCTTTGCGCCTGCTGGGAAGAAATCCTTGGAGTCACTTGGGACTAGCAGATCAATAACAAGATCCTTGAGAGAACTGACCTACAGTCTATGCAGACTATGCTGGCTTTTGTTAGCTGGGGCAGTGTATGCCTCAAGATAGTCTGACGAAGACTGTGCTTTATGGCCAACTCCAAGAACTGACTGCAATGTAGAGGAACTGTCAAACTTTCAATACAGCGACACGGTCAAGCAAGAAATTCAGTGCTCCCACTGACAACTGGGAGAACCGTGTCCACAATTGCTCAGTCTGGAGAAGCTAGGTTAAGGCTAGTGCAGTCATTGGGAGAGCTATCAGGACCCCAGGCTGAGGCCCACAGGCGAGCCAGGAAGCAGTGTGCTCCAAGCTCCATCTGGCGAGTGGACCTGTAGCCACTGTGGGAAGGTCTGCTGCTCGCGCATTTGGCTCTTCTCCCACACTACTTGGCTCTTCTCCCATGCACATCCAAGATGTTGCATGGCCATATTAAACAGCTATAGTAACAAAGACCATTATTTCAATAATACCTAATTATCTTTTCTTAAATGTGTCTGGAAAGCCTATAAAACTGTTTACATCAGTGATTCTCAAACTTTCTGCAGAGCTGCTTCTGTCACAGCAATGAAGCATCTGTCAGTCTTCGAACGGTACTCCTGTTAGTTGCAGGCAAAACCAACACTCATGGTTCCCAGAGGCTGTTTAGATCAACAACAACAAAAACACACCAAACCACACACTCCAAGCTGCAGCAAAATCTTTCTGCATCCTACATGACTATTTCATGTCAGATGCTTCTTCTGTTTCTAGATAAACACATGACCAAATCTGAGAATGACGCCAAATCTGGATGGGTACCAAATGTTACAGAAACAAACGGCAAAGAGATTAGAACAGTGACGGCTGAAAGCAATGATTTATTATTATTATTATTAATAAAAATATTAAGAAATGAAAGATTTCTATACCAAGAGGAAATAAGCACAGATAAAAGACGGTGGATGTGACCAAGCAGCTATACTCATCTCAGTATTATAAGGTTATTTTCATTTTCTCACTGTAATGTTATCTTAATATCTTTTCCTATAACCAAGTGCAATAGCTGACACGGTGAAAATGTGAGATCAGAAAGAATCTTTAAGTAAGCCACAAGATGAAAAGTTATCTAAACCAGTGACTGTTAAGCTTTTTCAACTCAAATGATTATTACCGGTATTTAAAGTACATGAATGCCAGTAACTGAGAACTCATTAGAAATCTTTTATCATATCAGTGTGTACATGCTATACAGAGTGGGAGGAGAAATCCAAAAAAGAAAACCATTTTTATTTGAAGACAGTTGTAAACAGTAATAAAGTTTTAAAAGTATACACTTTAATACAATATTGGTTAAGTTTTGGAAGTGTATTTAGTAATACTACATTTGACGCAAAACTGCAAGAATGTTTTCACAAGTCTCTCAAATTAAAAAACCGGGATAGAAGACTTTTTTGGTTAAAAAAAGTCACAAATATTACAAAAAGTAAGATGGACATTATAGTCAATACTGTTAGAACAGTGACCTCCATTTAGCAGCAAAATTCAATAATAAAAAAAATAAGAACAGAGCAAGGACTATGTGCCATTTCACTGCAAGTAATTTCAATGCTAGCTACATAAAACTTGTAGAGCATGACCCTATTTTACAACCGTAACACTTCGCCAACGAGAGATGCTACTGCAAAACTGCATGTGTTGTTCTAGCTCAGGGGTCGGCAACCTCTGGCACGTGGCTCACCAGGGTAAGCACCCTGGCAGGCCGGGCCAGTTTGTTTACCTGCCGCATCTGCAGGTTCGGCCGATCGCAGCTCCCACAGGCTGTGGTTCGCTGCTCCAGGCTAATGGGGGCGGTGGCCAGCACATCCCTCGGCCCGCGCCGCTTCCCACCGCCCCCATTGGCCTGGAGCAGCAAACCACAGCCTGTAGGAACTGCGATCGACCGAACCTGCAGATGCGGCAGGTAAACAAACTGGCCCGGCCTGCCAGGGTGCTTACCCTGGTGAGCCACGTGCCAGAGGTTGCCGACCCCTGAGCTAGCTAAAGTACAATATATGAAGGAACTAAGTAAACAGAGAAAAGAAGAATGAGAAGAAATAGGAGTTAAGAAGAATGTTATGGAAGTCTGATCAGTGCTACTGCTGCTGCGTGAGGATTCTTTCCATGACCCCACCAGTGCTTAACCACCCTGACAGTTAGGAAGTTTTTCCTAATGTGCAACCTAAATCTCCTTTGCTGCAATTTAAGCCCACTGCTTCTTGTCCTAGCCTCAGAGGTTAAGAAAAACAATTTTTATTTTTTACATACTTGAAAACTATAATGTCCCCTCTCAGTCTTCTCTTTTCCAGACTAAACAAACCCAGTTTTTTCAATCTTCCCTCATAGGTCACGTTTTCTAGACCTTTAATCATTTTTGTCTCTCTTCTCTGGACTCTTCAGTTTGTCCACATCCTTCCTAAAATGTGGCACCCAGAACTGGACACAATACTCCAGTTGAGGCCTAATCAGCGCACAGTAGAGCAGAAGAATTATTTCTCGTGTCTTACTTACAACGCTCCTGCTAATACACCCCAGAATGACATTCGCTTTTCTGCAACAGCATTACGTTATTGACTCATATTTAGCTTGTGGTCCACTATGACTCCCAGATCCCTTTCTGCAGTACTCCTTCCTAGGCAGCCATTTCCCATTTTCTACGTGTGCAACTGATTGTTCCTTCTTAAATGGAGTATTTTGCATTTGTCCTTATTGAATTCATCCTATTTACTTCAGACCATTCCTCCAGTTTGTCCAGATCATTTTGAATTTTAATCCTATCCTCCAGAGCAGTTGTAACCCCTCCCAGCTTGGTATCATCCACAAACCTTATAACTGTACTCTCTATGCCATTATCTAAATCACTGATGAAGATATTGAACAGACCCGGACCCAGAACTGATCCCTGAGAGACCCCACTCATTATGCCCTTCCAGCATGACTGTGAACCGCTGATAACTACTCTCTGGGAACGTTTTTTCCAACCAGTTTTGCACCCACCTTATAGTAGCTCCATCTAGGTTGCATTTCCCTAGTTTGTTTATGAGAAGGTCATGCAAGACAGTATCAAAAGCTTTACTAAAGTCAAGATACGCCACGTCTACTACTTCCTTCCTATTCACAAGGCTTGTTACCCTGACAAAGAAAGCTATCAGGTTGGTTTGACACAATTTGTTTGAGACAAATCCACGCTGACTGTTACATCTTCTAGATGTTTGCAAAATTGATTGCTTAATTATTTGCTCCATTGTCTTTTGGGTACAGACATTAAGCAGACTGGTCTGTAATTCCCTGGGTAGTCCTTATTTCACTTTTTATAGATGAGCACTATATTTGCCCCTTTTCCAGTCTTCTGGAATCTTACCCATCTTCCATGACTTTTCGAAGATAATCGCTAATGGCTCAGATATCACCTCAGTCAGCTCCTTGAGTATTCTAGGAGTATTCCATTCACTTGTGCAATGAAGCCACATGCTTGATACAGTACAGTAAAACTTTACTTGTATTTTTAATATAGTAAAACCTCCCCGCACTACACATACTGAAGCTGACATAAAGATAGATTGTTTCCTCCCTCAAGGAAAAAAAAATTGTCCCACAACAGCAGTGAATATTTTTCACAGATTAATAGGTTATAAAAGCAGAAGTGATTATCTAGTCTGACTTCCTGCATGATACAGGCCATAACACGTCCCCGAATTAATTCCTGTTTGAACTAGAGTTTGTCTTTTAGAAAACATCTTATCTTGATTTAAAAGTTTACACGAATGGAAAAGCCACCACAACTCTGAGTAAATTGTTTCAGTGGCTAATTATCCTCACTGAAAAAAGTATGCATAGTTCTAGTTTGAATTTGTTTGCTTCAACTTCCAGCCTTTGGATCCTGTTATCCCTTTGTCTGATACAGTGAAGAGTTCTCTATTATCAAATTTCTATTCACTGTGATCAAATCAACCCTTAATCTTCGTTTTGATAGACTAAACAGATTGAGCTCATTGGGTCTTTCATTATAGGGCATGTTGCCCAAACCTTTCATTATTTGCATAGCTCTTCTCTGAACCCCCTCCAATTAATCAACATCCTTCTTCAACTGTGGACATAATATCCCATTATCAGTCACACCAATACCAAATAGATGTGTCTTTTCCTACTCAATATTCCCCTAGTTATGCATCCAAGGATTGCCTCAGCCCCTTTGGCCAGAATCACACTGGGGGCTCATGTCCAGCAGATTATATACACCATGATCTTAAACTCCTTTTCAGAATCACTGCTTTCCAAGATAGAATCCTCCATCATGTATGTATACGGCCTATAGTCTTTATTCTGGACACAACTTTACGTATGACCATTCTAAAACAAACACTGATTATCTGTACTTAAGTTACCAAGCGATCGTGCTGTATCAGTGACTGTCCTCTTCATTATTTACCCCACCCCCAATCTGTGTGCAAGGCCGGAAACCTGGGAAGTCACCCTGGGCGTCAACTTCCAGGGGAAGGAATGGGCAGACACTTGGCTATTTTTTGGGGGGGGCGGGGTGGGGAAAAGAGGGTTGGCTGTTGCCCTAGGCATCAACATCTGGAGCGGGGAGCTGGCAGGTGCTTAGCTGCTCTTCCCCTTCTCACCCTTGCCCTCCCCCCCAAGCCACTATGCTTGGCCTTTTTTCCTTCATTTTTTTTTCTGCTCAGCTGCTTGGGGAGTGCCAAAAATATTTTCTGCCGTGAACTGCAAAACACCTAGGGTCAGCTCTGTTTGCATGTCATCTGCTAAATTTATCAGTAATGAGTTTTGTTTTCTTCCATGTCACTTATATAAACATTAAATAGTTCAGGGCCAAGAACTGATGCCTGAAGGACCCCACTAGAAACACACCCACTTGATGATTTCCCATTAACAACTACATTTTGAGATTAGTTAGACAGTTTTTCATCCACTTAATAAGTGGCATGTTGATTTTGTATTGTTCTAGTTTCTTAATTAAAATGTCATGTGGTACTGAGTCAAATACCTTCCAGAAGTCCATTACATCACCACTTATTTTAATCAACCAAACTTATAATTTTTTTTTTAATTAAAGAGAGAAATATCAAGTTAGTCTGACAAAATGTATTTTTCATAAACCCATGCTGACTGGCATCAATTATATTACTTCCCTTTAATGAGTTCCATTCCAGCTATTCCATTATTTTGCTCAGGACTGAGTGAGGCTGACAGGCCTACAATTACCTAGTTATTCTTCTTAAATGCTGATAAAACATTAGCTTTCTTCCAGTTCTCTGGAACTTCCCTAGTGTTACAAGAGTTATTTAAAAAAAAAAACCAACATTAAATAGTGCAGAGCACTCCTTGACCAGCACTTTTAAAAATTATTGGATATAAGCCACCTGAACCCACTGATTTTAAAATGTCTAGCTTTAGCAGCTGCAGGGTATCCTCCTTAGTTGGAATGAAAAGTATTCCATCACCACATGCCATGACTACATCACTTGGCTTTGTCCCAAATACAGAACACTTATTGAGCACTTCTGTCTCTTTTGCATCATTATTGATGGCTACCATTTCCCTCTAGTAATGGACTAATACCAGTTAGGTTTCCTTCTGTTCCTAATACAATTTAAAAACTCTTTATTGTTCTTATCTCTGCTAGCCATAGAGTTCGCCTTATGTCCTTTTGCTTCCCTCATCAATTTTCTATAATTCCTAGCTTTCGATTTATATTCATTACTATAAACTTCCCCCTTCTTCTATTTGTTAAATATGTTTTGTTTGTTTTATAATCCAGTAAAGTGCTCTTAAACAATTATTCCCAGTTATTCACATTGTTCTGTTTAATTCTCTCTCACAGCTGATTTGGCTTATAATTGTTTTCAGCATTGTGAAACTAGCCCCTTTCAAGCAGATAGATATATATCATTGTTTTGGACTTTATCAAAATGTATTATGTGCAAACAGAACCATGTCACGATCACTTGTATCTAATCTACCACTAATTTTTAGTATGTGATCAACTCCTCATCATCCATCTAGATGATTTCTAATATAGAATTACCACATATTGGATGCAACACTTTGAGTTATGAAATCATCTTCTATAATTTTTAGAAGTTGCAATGACAACTTAGTACTGGCAGCATGAGACTTCCAGTATACATCACTCAGACTGAAGTTCCCATGGTAACACAGCTTTTTTCCCCTTGCACGTTGTAGCTAGGTGCTTAAGGAGATGGTCATCCTGTTCTCTAATGTGATTTGGTGTCTGTAGCAGACACCACCTTGTACCTAACCTTGTGCTTTATCTATCGGAAGCAAATGATCTTGAATGGATCAATGTTCTAAGCTGTCAGTGACTAAAAGTGGTAATGCCATTTTTGACAGAGGGCTCCCATTCCTATGCTATATTGGTTCTTATACCATGCTGTTCACTATAGTATGTAAGCACCTATCCCCTTCCCTTTTGCCCACTTGTTCCTTCCTAAAAAAAAAAAAAAACTCCACCCAATGCTTATAATCTATTCAACATTTCAATCATGTGAATCTTGCCCCCAGGAACTAGCTCGACTTTAGGCTCACAAATGAGCCAGTTAATCTTTATTACTCAAGCTCCTGGCATTGGTGTATAGACAATTAAAGAATTTATTTTCTTTGTGTCCTTTGGTGTCTCGATTAACTTTTTTCTCAACATCTTAGATGGGCTAAACAAGTACTCACTTGCTTCCTCTTTTCACCTTCTCTTTTTCTTATTAGTTGAAGTCCAGCCTGCTCTCTAGGGGATCCATTCTCCTTCTACCAAGATGGAGGCCACCTACTTCCCCATAGAAGGTGGACCAACATTCCACAAAACCCACTTCATTATACCACTTGCCTAGCCAGTGCTTCACTTCTAGAATCTTCTGCCTTCTTCACTCGCCGGACAGGACAGGACTTCAGAGAAGAATGTCCAACTGATTTTCTACTACAGCACCTTTTTGAGTTCTCTGAAGTCACAGAATCATAGGCCTGGAAGGGACCTTGAGAGGTCTTCTAGTCCAGCCCCATGCACTCAAGACAGTACTGAATATTATCTTGAATGTCCCTGACAGGTGTTTATCTAACCTGCTCTTAAAAATCTCCAGTGACGGAGATTCCACAACCTATCTATAATCTGCGAGACATCCCATGAAGCAGCATTATTAGCACTGACATGCATTATCACCAGTGGATCTTTGCCCACTGATTTAAGAAGCGATCAAGTCTTAGTATCAAGAGTATCAAGTACCAAGACTCATGGTTTGGCCCCAGGAAGAAAGAACGCCATTCTGTTGTCCACCTGTCCCTTTCAGAATGTTATTTACATTCTTAGTATAAAATTCCCCATCAAAATATTGTACGTCTTACTCAGATGGCTGGAGCTTTTTGTGGGCATGCTTGATTTTCTTATGGTTTGGGCTGAGCAGCCTTCCACAAGTGTGTCCTATATACCTTTCTGTTGCATTTGAGCAGTTAGCTATTCAGAGATGTATTCTGTAGTTTGCATGCTGACAACATGGTAACAAACGGAAAATTTTAGCCTTGTATAATTCCTCCTGGTCCTCTCCTCTCGGATAGTCAGAGACTGACAACTCTCATCTGTCTCCAACTGTGTAGAATGCCCCCTCATCCTCTTGCCTCTGGTGGTTATAAATTGCCAGGCTTCCTCTTCAAATGCCTCTTTTTCCGGTTTCTTGGTGGCCAGTTACTTTTGTCCTTGAATCTGCAATAATGATGTTTCCTGAATCTGACTGTTCAAGAACTCCTCAGCCTCCCTGAGGTTCCATAGTGTCTGTACTTATCCTTCCAATTCAAGAATCTTTTCTTTCAGGTCACCAACTTTCACTTCATATAATGGAAGTTTATTCTGGCTTCAGGCAGGAAAGTAAACATGGAACATCCATTACAAGTCTCAGATACCAATCCATAGCTAGTCACCATGGTATCAAACAAACCACCACCTAGAAAAAGAGCCTCTGACATGCCCTCTTGTAAACTCCTTCTGAAACTCCCCATTTGCCTCTTCAG
This sequence comes from Mauremys mutica, assembly GCF_020497125.1. NCBI lineage: Eukaryota > Metazoa > Chordata > Testudines > Geoemydidae > Mauremys > Mauremys mutica. The sequence goes on along the minus strand of NC_059073.1, from coordinate 62,833,090 downwards.
GATTTTTCCTGGCAACTAGTATATACCGAACCTTGCTGCTCATCTCCACACTTCCATTAACAAGGAGCGATTAACTATAGACTTCAAACACTGAAGCTGATCAAAGAGTCCCAGTCAAATGGCCCAAACTGATACACAAACAGACCAGTCTCTCCCTGACCTGTTCAAGATCCTACAGCCCAGCTAGACAACCCTCACGAACAACACAAAAAAGACATATCAAACAACAAGAATTCTACCTCCAAAACACAAAGTCCACACATAGGCTATCTGAAACTACAATTTACCACTCCTGTTTGTCAATTTTCATTGGCCACTGAGCAGTAAGCCAGTCATTTTTAAATCAAGTGCTGTTACAGTATTACCTCCAGAGCAGTTTTTTTCTGAAAGACTCCAGGAAAACCTGGCTCATCAGATATCTGATTTCACCAGTCAGAGAGAGAGCAGAGTTTTTAAAATATTCCAATTTGGAATATACCCATAAAATAAAAACATACCCAGAATCAGTGCCACTATCATTCTAAAAAATGCAAATGCAGAGGAGGTAGAGGAAGTATAGAGACTGAAGAACAAAAGGAGTAAAGATAAGAGCAAATAGGGACAGAAGAGAAAGGAATGAAGTAGTAAGATGAGGGAAAATGTGCTGGTAGGGAACACAGAAAAGAAGATTACTATTTTACATTTTCTTTTTCCCAGTCAAAGATGATTCATTGTTAGAAATAGATGCAGTGTAGTCATAAGACAACTTTATCATTTAAGTTTAAACATTCCAATTAGCCCTACCACAGTTTATTATACAGCACTAGCTTCAAAAGTTGAACTTTCTGTGTTACAAAGATGGTTTAAGACAAAGAAATTTAAAATTAGATTTAGAATGTATTGAAAGTCAAGATTAAGAAGGCTTAGAGATACTGTTATATCTTAAATTGAGGATATATTTTATTATATGCAGTGTGTTGTTATAGCCGTGTCAATACAGGATATTAGACAAGGTGGGTGGGGTAATATGTTTTATTGTACGAATTTCTGTTGGTGACAGAGACAGTAAGTATGATGTATTTTATTGTAAATAGAGTTCCAGTTGAAAAACAAATAGGGTGAAAGTTTCCATTGGCTTTTCATTTTACCAGGACAGCAAAGGATTTGACATGTCTTATCCATTAAATTCTTCCCTACCCACATTTGATACACTAAATTATTATAAAAAAAATAAGCCTAATACAAGACACTGGCTGATCAGAGATTCACAGCCCTTAAGTAACTCTAGAGCAAAAGGAATTAGTATCCCTTTTTCCCTTCTAAGGATTAGCATTGGTCAGTGTTATCATTCCAAACAGTCAAGAAATTACTGAATACGGAGTTCAAAATTATGGAGCCCTGTTTTCTAACTACACTTGTTTTCTTCAGTCCTGTAAATCTGGCCAACTAGTAGCACTACATCAAGTCTCAGATGTGGTAGCACACCTGGAAGATACTTTACTGACCCAGTGAAGTCTCAGTGTTACCGATAAGTCTTCGGTCTTAGTAAAAGGGGAAGAGAAGTCATAATTACACAATGGCCCTGCTAGCAACAACATGAATATAGCAAGCTCCTTACTTGACATCTCAACTGGAAGAATATTACAACAATAAATGTTGAGGGGGAAGACAGTGACAATATTAACCAATGAGATTTTGTTGCTTCGTGCTATCTGAGACATAAGAAACAATATAAAAAACAGAAGAGACTAACCCATTTTAATAAACTAGCATTAATATATTTTAAAAAGAACTCTGAATCAGAAGAAGCTATTGGGATAATGTAACTGCAAGGTTTATTATTCTTTTCATAGCAACACAAGAGTACAACAGAAAAGATAGTAATTCTGCTAAGTATTGTATCTTTCCAATCAAGCATATAGGCACTCTAAAAACCTGGCCTCAGTATCTAAAAATTAACCACTACATTTAGTAACAAGGTACCAGGTGTCATTTAAGATAAGAAGCCTGCCAGTGTACACAGGAAAAATAACTAACAACTTTGCAAGAGAATGTATTCAAGAAAAGGCACATGATATAATTTAGAGATTTAATTTAACTGCATTAGCTTTGAAGCAGACTTATTAAATGCTCTACATATTCATGACATGGTCTTTGGTTTCTGTATTGACCATTACACCTATTTCTACACATGTATCCAATTATAACTCCCACTCTAGAAGGTGACTGTGTGAAAGAGTTCTACAATGAAGAGGAGAGAAAGGAGAGCAGAGGAGACCCACGCAGCTCAGCTCTACATTCACAGATTAAGGTGAAGGTGAGTCAAGTCTACCGAGAGGTAGGTTTACTCTAGCTTTTTGTCATTTTCAGAGAATTACACTTAAATCGTAATTCTATGCTGATATTTATCACTGCAAATAATTGCATGATGTGGTATCTATACTAAATGGTCACACAGTGTGTGCATGTGACATGGTACAAAGGTTGAACAGAACTCCCTGTAGGAGGTTCCACAGCCATGTCACACCTCACCCAGTGGGGTCATAAATGGAGGCCTTACCAACCCAGACAACAGCATGGATTTTTGTGGATTAAATTCCAGGCAGGGTTTTCAGTGTCACCAGTTCAGCAGAGCATGGAACTTCAAGCAGATGAGTAGTTCTTGTTTTGTTTAATTCTATACTGTTTATTTGGAGTTTACAGATTTAAGATGGTTGTAGGGAATATGGCTAGAGGTAATTCTAATTTGTAGTTAGAATAAGGAATCTTATTTTCTGTGAACTCTCTCTCCAGCTATTCAGGTTCACACACTAACTCAAAAAAAAAAAGTTTAATACTAAATATTTTATTTCAATTAAAAAGTTAAAATCCTGTTAACATCCAACTGAAAAACAATGTAAGGATACCTAAGTAGATTAGGCACACATTTCAATTTACCTTAACAATGTAATAATCTGGCAATATAGTTGAAAAACTGGAAATTACAACCACAAAACGGTAGCAATCATTTGCCTGCTCCTCACTAAGAATAATGGGAGATCTAATTCTAATGTCTGCATTAGGCAGTAAATTAACAGACAATTCAAAAGATGAACACATTCCTGCTAACATTTTAAAAGATATTGGTGCACAAATAAGTAAACAATGTACAGTTCTTTTGTCATCTGTGTTCCACGAGAAATAGTAAAGGAGTGTGGGAAAGAATATATGAAATGTTCAGGCTTCTTAGAAGCATTACAAACAATGGAATGTAAAAAAAAAAAAGGGGGGGGGATGTCAAGACGTAATTGACAGTGTTCTGTATGAAACCCCACACAACTTGGCAGACTAGACCAGAATCCAGGTAAAAAGCTTTAATGGGGAAAGAAAGAAAAGAAAAAAAAAAAGTAAGATGGAATGTAAACACCAGACTTAATTCTGATGGATTAAAAAACCTGAAGAAAACATAGCTATAATTCAAATCATTTTGTGTGCACGAAAAGAGGTTCAATTTACATTTTAATAACCAGTAAATGAAGGTGTTTACACTAAAAGAACCTCATCTTCACTCCTGGTTGGAAGAAAGAAAACTCAATCATAGTTAATACTCCAGAAAATAGTTTCCTTCATTCATGCTTTTAAAGCAAAAACACACTAGAGACTAAGATTCTAAGAAAAGTGTAATAGTAAAGAATGCCAAGCAATATGTAGGGATTAAAAGTAAGGAGTGACAATATTCCTATTTTAAAAGTTTTAACTTCCTGTTGTTCACAATAACCCCTTGAAATCTCAAAATGTTTCCTTACTAATTTGTTTGCTTAGTACATGAGTACGCTAGAAGTTTTTTGTTTTTTTAACTTGTTATTTATACATGGTGGGCTCCTGACATCGACCGCATGATTTTAGAAAAACAGAACAAAAAGAACACAGAAAAATTGTTTTTAGAAACAAAGATGTAAAACTTATAGCCAGAACTAATATAAGGAACATTTAGTAGACCAAATATTGGACCCCACCAACCTGACAATTTGAACAATACAAAAAAAATAAATTACTGAAAAAAGCAGAGGCTTGTCTAATGGTGGCCACGTGTACCTGTATGAAGAAAACAGTGTAAACAGCAGCTGGCTATTTTGTGCACTTCAAACTCTTTACAGATAGAGTCTATTATCTTACTGTTAAGATTCACGGTGTCCCCCCCACCCCTTCCTTATGCCTTTAGTTATTCACTGTGATTGAGCAGTAAATGTAAACAGCTGAGTAGGGACCTTCATATTATATCAGTATTGTATATGTTATATATTTCTAAGGCATCTAAGCATTTGATATTTTTTAACACAGAGCACAGTGAAACAGAAAACATAAAGAGACCAAAAAGTATTCTCTGTCCAGCTTCCTTTGGTTCCATGGCACACATATATTTGTTGTTGTTATTAAAGGCTTTCTCCAAAAGGTGGGTCCAAAAACTCCTTGGCTAAAATATTTTTTAGCTTCCGTTTAATATGCAGATTTGTATTAACCACAACATATCCACCAAAACAAGGACCCAGGCAGAACTAATATTTGGATCAGAATCGCAACTGATTTTAATTACAGTATTCTTCTAATCTACTGTCAGTAGGTAATATCCTATTATTATATCATTGGCACTGCTATGCTTGGGAAGATCCCAAAATAGTAATGAAAAAGCTTTTTAAAAAATTCATGAAATAATTTAACCAGATCTTTGTAGATTAACTATTCAGACTGACACCAATATTTTAGCTAATTTAAATATATACAACATATTTTAATGACATTAGGTAAAAGCTAAATCCTATTTAACTAAGAAAAACAAAATCAACTCCTCAGCAGATCACCTGCAGTAGCTTTAAATCATTATGTAAGGCCTCACTAAAGTTTCCTTAACCATTGGTTTTAGCACTCAACATCAAAAAATCCAAGATAGTAATATTTTTGGTTTTATAAGCAAGAAGTAAAAACCGAGATTTACATAATTACAATTAAAAGACTTCTATAATAATATGGAGAGGCAGACCGAGCTGATAGGGGAATAGATTAGGAATCAGAACATTTCCAGGAATCAACCACATTCCTACCTCTGCCACTGATGTGGTGTGGGTGAGACATCTCACTCCATGCCTCAGCATCCCATCTGTGAAATGGGGAAAATTATATTTCCCTTCCTTTGTAAAGCATTTAGATATCTGTGGATGGAAACTGCTATTCAAGAGCTAAATATCACTGTTATAATTAGAAGATGGGGCCATAAAAATGCTGAGTCCCCAAACAATCACCCATTAAGGTTCTTATTCCATCAGTCTAAACTTTTTTACAGTAAAAACACTAATTTATTAATATCATTTGTTCGATTATCCTATTCAAAAGATCCATGAAGTCTTCATATTTTATATATTAGAGAAAATATACAATCTTGTATTGCCCTTATCTATCTCACTCTCCCATCCTCTGCTGTCTTCACACCCATGTGTCATGTCTTGTCCCTATTTAGATGCCAATCTTGGAATTAGATCCACAGTTGAAGGTTTCAGTAAAGCTCAACACTGACACAGTAATCAATGGGGTTCATTGTGAGAACGGATCTGCCAGCACAGATCAGTTTGCATGATCAGGATATTAGACTGCAAGATATTTAGGGCAAAAACTGTTTATATTTTTATAGTACCTAACACAATGGGACCAACATCCTGGTAGTAGAATCTGGATGCTCCAGGGATACAAATAAATAATTCAGTTTCTGAAATAAAGTGTAATTTCATGAGGTTTCCTACTCTCTAATTAATTCCACATAAAATAGTCTGGATATAAACTCAGTTTTTTAAACTGCATGTTTTATATTTAGTTAATTTAATTTATTTAAGTTGTAAATAAAGAGTAAATGCATCATCTATGTTGTAAATCAAATGGACATTATCCCACTTTTGTCTTTTTAAAAAAAAAAACTATAACAAAGATTAGAGATGAAATACTTTCTTCAATATGTTTACTATTTGTGTTTGACAGCACTTTGTGAATAGCCAATTTCACTACATCCAATTTCCTCTGTTGGTCAGGGTATATCACAAACAAAGGAGACAAATATTTTATTTTTAAAAAGAAAAATGTGATTTTAAAGGTGATAAAAAGTAGCAAAAAGACTCATGAGCCGGTATAGTACATGAAACTACTTATAATTGATTTTTTAGAGTAAATTTCAGGTTAATGATGTCCTTTTAAATGAATCTACTTAAAATAAACATATTACCAAAAATTCATAAGATAAAATCACTTCAACAACAACATTGCCAATTTAAGGAAAAAAAGAATACATCCAAACAAATCAAAGGTAGATTTTCTTCCAATTAAATGATATATTGATTTTTTATGAATGTGCAGTCATTTCTCAGTCCAGAGATCAGTACCTTGGCCTGTGCTCATTACACCATGAAGTTTAAGCCAAAATGCATGGTACATACATCCAACCTTTTTTTCTTCTCAATATCTCCCCACTTAAACCCTATACAGTCAGCTGTGTCACACATCTAATACTGCACATCATAAACATCTCCACTATACGCTCAGCTGTCAGACAACTAAAACTCGCTCATCTAGAGCAACATGAACATCTCCATAATGTCTCCCCCTTCACTGTGGTTGCATTAACTCTGCAATACATGAAAGAAATCCCCTTTCCTAGCAGCTATTTTTCTCTCCATACACACACTACAGAGGTTCCTTTTAGACAGCTATCGACTCTATCTCCTCCACCCTCATTCGTCCTCCCTACAGAATAGCTTCCTAATTCAAGGACAGACATCAATTTTAGACATGGCCTGAGTGTCATTGTCTCTGGTTTTCCATCATCCCCTTTTCTTTCTCTTCCCTCCCCGGCGGCCTTGTTCTTCCAGCTCAGCTCAGCTCAGCTCAGCTCAGCTCAGCTCACACACACACACACACACACACACACACACACACACACACACACACACACACACACACACACACACACACACACACACACACACACACACACACACACACACACACACACACACACACACCCCTTCTTCTCTGCCTATTCATCCTGGGCGTGTGGGGCGGAGATACCCCGCCAGGCAACTGACTGCATCCCTTTCCCTCGCTGTCAACAAGGGGCAACTCGGCAACCTCTCTCTCTCCGAGATCCAAACACACCAGTAGTTGCTTGCAGTGTAATAACCAAAAGCCTTTGGTTCCCCCCCACCACCACCTCTTTTCTTCCCATCCCCAGCTACACAAACACCAGCCCGGCCACATCTTCTGCTTGATCACAAAGGCCTCTCTGATGCTGCCTTTCGATCACCAGCCCCCACTAACCCTCCTTCTCCCCCTCCAATCCCTCCATCAGCCCCCTCCGCTCCCCAACGCCTGTGCACGCCCAGATCAACGAACGGCCCCCACCGCCGCCTTGTCTCCTCCATCACCCGGCTTAGGGAAAGGGGGGCCTGAGGGGAGCGGGGTCAGCCCAGGGGCACCGCCTGCCCCAACCCCCGCTCCCTCCCCGGCTCTCACCTAGGGCCACCTCACAGGCTTTGCGCAGCTGGGAGTGATGCGCCTTCTTCACCTCCTTGTCGGCCAGGATCTTCTCCAGGGCCCGGGTCAGGAACATGTTCTTCGTCTTCTTGCCTTCATACATGGGAGCGATCGGGGGGACCGGCCGCTCCCGCCGGGGGGAGGCAGCGGGGACCGGGCAAGGGGGGCACTCGGGCGGCTGCGAGTCCGGGACTGTGGCCGCCCGGCCGCTGGGGGCAGAGAGGGGGGAGCGGGGCAGGTCACCGCGCCGTGAGCGAGGCCCCCGGGACGGGGCGGGCCGGGCCGGTCAGGGCGCTGCAGCCCCTCGGCAGGAAGCTCTGACCGCGGCGCTCTCAGCCCCGGAGTCGCCCGCCCGCACCAGCCTCCATTAGCGGCGGCGGCAACAACCTGCGCTCGCCATGTTGGAAGGAAACGACGTCAGGGCCGCGGCCGGAGGGCTGCGGAGGAGGAGGAAGCGGCGGCGCGATGCCCCAACCCGGCAGGAAGGCGGAGGGAGGGAGCGGGCAGGCAGAGCCGCGGCGCTACGGAGGCTCAGCAGGGACTCGCCTCCTGCCCGCCCTGTGGGTGCGCTACAGGTGCAGAGGGAGGGGGAAGGGCTGGGGAGAGCGAGGCGCTGCCACCTGGGAGCTACTTCAGCAAAGGGAGCGGCAGCACCGCCCCCCTCCGGGCGCCCAGCGAGCGAGCGAGCGAGCGAACCTGCCTTAGGCAGCGCTACCCGTTACTGGGGAGAGACTCCCTCAGGCTGCTCTGCCCCCTACCACCACCCTCTTCCGGGGAGACACTCCCTCGGACAGAGCTGCTCCTCACCCCCGCCCCCAAGTTTCACCCTGCCCACAGCAAGAGATCCCTTCAGGGAGACTGCCCCAGGTCTCTCCCTGCTCAGGGGATAAAACTCTTTGGGGCAGACCTGCTTGCCCGGCTCTCCCCAGCAGGAGGAAGTCGGGACTCTCTCGGGCAGGCCCTCTAATGATAGAGGTATTTATGTCAATGAGATGATGTATCTTCTGCGTTCATACTGGCCCAGCCTCTCAGCCCTTCACTTTGATCTGAGATGTAACTCACAAGAGCAGGGGTAGGAAGTGTGTTTATATAATTGCAGATTGTGCATGATACTAATGAGGAATGAGGAGGACCACCAGGAGTTTTTCTTGTTAATACTAAATAGTATTACTGTGCACTTCTAAAGTGTTGTGGGTGTTTTTGTCCAAAGACCTCAAAGCATTTTACAAACATTCAATCTTTCTGAACAGTTGCTTTTTCTTTGCCATTAATACCACGATTACCCTACCCCCTTAAAGTCCCATTTTAAATACGTTCTTTCACAAGGGCCATCAATGTTAACACCTCTCCTCTCTTTAGCATAAAGTGACATAGGAAAAACAAAGCCTAAACTAAAAAACGCTGCTGTAATTTGTTGCACCTCCACTACATGATTAAATGGTGTTTTTTGTGTTTTAATTGTTGTCTGTGTTTATCTTCTTAGACTTTATTCCCCTGGGGTAAGGATGGTATTTTCTTCATATTCTGTAGAGCAGGGGTCCCCAACCCCCGGTCCGCGGCCTCTTAGGAACCGGGCCGCGAACCGACCCCTAGGCGGCATGTCTCCGGCGGGGCCCGCGGCTCCACTGGAGCTTCCGCAGGCATGCCTGCGGGACGTCCAGCTGAGCCGCGCGACCAGCGAACCGTCCGCAGTCATGCCTGCGGGAGGTCTACCCGAGCCGCGGGACGAGCGCCCCCTCCGCAGTCATGCCTGCGGGAGGTCCGCTGCTCCCGGGGCTCCGGTGGACCTCCCGCAGGCATGACTGCGGACGGTTCGCTGGTCGCGCGGCTCAGCTGGACCTCCCGCAGGCACGCCTGCGGAAGCTCCACTGGAGCCGGTGGACCTCCTGCAGGCATGACTGCGGAGGGTCCGGCTAATGCCGCCCTGGGGGGCAGGACGAAACCGGTCCCTGATGCGAAAAAGGTTGGGGACCGCTGCTGTAGAGAACCAAGCATAAAGTCAAGTATCAGAGGGGTAGCCGTGTTAGTCTGGATCTGAAAAAGCAGCAAAGAGTCCTCTGGCACCTTATAGACTAACAGACGTATTGGAGCATGAGCTTTCGTGGGTGAATACCCACTTCGTCAGAAGTATGACATGTATTCACCCATGAAACCTCATGCTCCAATAAGCATAAAGTCAGCTCTCAACAAATGCTAGGTAACAATAAATAACAGTAAGTCCCAAATTTTGCACTTAGAATTAGTACAAATGTATCTAATGGTAGGATTTGACCCTAACTAAGTCCAGGTCTACACTAGGAGAATTTTGCTGTCATTAGTATATAATACCAGCAAAGAGCTCATAGTGTGGATGTAGCTTATACCAACAAAACTGAACTTTTGCTGGCATAATTTATTCTTTCCCCCCCCCCGAGCAAAATAAGATATACTGGAAAAAGCACACTTTGCTTTATAACTGTATATACTGTATAACTATGGGTATGTCTACACTACGTAATTAGGTTGATTTTATAGAAGTCGATTTTTAGAAACCAGTTTTATACAGTCGATTGCGTACACACTAAGCGCATTAAGTCAGCACAGTGCGTCCTCACTACCGTGGCTAGCATTGACTTACAGAATGGTGCACTGTGGGTAGCTATCCCACAGTACCCGCAGTCTTCGCTGCCCATTGGAATTCTGGGTTAAGCTCCCAATGCCTGATAGGGCAAAAACATTGTCACGGGTGGTTTGGGGTACATGTCGTAAGGCGCCCCTCCCTCCGTGAAAGCAACAGCAGACAATCGTTTCACACCTTTTTTCCTGGGTTACCCGTGCAGATGCCATACCACAGCAAGCATGGAGCCCGCTCAGCTCACTGTGACCGTACATATCCTGGGTGCTGCTGGCAGACGCGGTACTGCATTGCTACACAGTAGCAGCTCATTGCCTTTGCGGCAGACGGTGCAATAGGACTGATAACTGTCATATGTCTCCTGGGTGCTCCTGGCAGACCTCGGTGAGGTTGATCAGGGGCGCCTGGGCAGATGTGGCTATCCTCCTCTTACTTAGAGCACCGAATGAGAGCCAGAGACTCCAGGTCATTCTCTTCTTTAAGTTTTGTCTCATGGAGATTCAGTCTTGCCTGGAATATCATGCCAGCTGGAGGCTTCTGCCTCAGGCTGCTCTTCCAGCCAGCAGCACCACACAGTCATACCTACCCCAGCTTACCCCTTGCTCCCATGGCTCATGAAGCCTGGACAGTAGTAAGGAGCAGTTCAACTATAGGCTGAGCAAGTGCAGAATGGTGGTAGAATGTGCCTTTGGACATTTAAAAGCTCGCTGGTTCTGTTTGCTGACTAGGTCAGATCTCAGCGCAACTAACATTGCCATTGTTATTGCTGCTTGCTGTGTGCTCTATAATATCTGTGAGAGTAAGGGGGAGACATTTATGGCAGGGTGGGAGGTTGAGGCAAATTGCCTGGCATCCAATTTTGAGCAGCCAGACACAAGAGTGATTAGAAGAGCACAGCAAGGAGCGCTGCGCATCAGGGAGGCTTTGAAAACCAGTTTCATGACTGGCTAAACTTCGGTGTGGCAGTTGTGTGTGTTTCTCCTTGATGCAAACCCACCCCCTTTGTTGATTTTAATTCCCTGTAATCCAACCACCCGCCCTCCTTTGAAATAAAGTAACTTGTTTTGAAACCATGCATTCTTTCTTTATTAATTAAAAAAAAAATGAGATAACGGACAAGGTAGCCCGGGTGGGGTGGGGGAGGAAGGAAGGACAAGGCCACATTGCTTATTGTAGCCATACTAAAAATCAAACTGTTTGAATTACAGTCTTCTGTTGCTTGGGCCATCCTCTAGATTGGAGTGGCTGGGAGCCTGGAGCCTTCCCCCTCCCCTCCCACCCGCCGCGTTCTTGGGCATCTGGGTGAGGAGGCTATGAAACATGAGGAGGAGGCTAGGCGGTTATACAGTGGATGCAGCGGGGGTCTGCGCTCTTGTTGGCTTTCCTGCAGCTCCAACAGATGCTTCATCATGTCCGTTTGCTCCCCCATTAGCCTCAGCATCGCGTCCTGCCTCTGCTCTTCGCGCTCACTTAATTCTTTCCTGGCCTCTGCCACTGAATGTCTCCATGAATTAAGCTGGGCCCTATCAGTGTGGGAGGACTACATGATCTTGGAAAATATGCCATCGCAAGTGCGTTTTTTTCGCCTTCTAATCTGCAATAACCTCAGGGACAGAGATGATAGGGGGAGCATAGAAACATTCTACGCTCTATGATTCTGGGAGGACTGCATGGACACCTGTGCTGCTAAGTTCGCCACGCTGACCAAACATGAAATGAAATTCAAAAGTTCCTGGGGCTTTTCCTGTGTACCTGGCTAGTGCATCGGCGTTCAAAGTGCTGTCCAGAGCAGTCACAATGGAGCACTCTGGGATAGCTCCCGGAGGCCAGTACCATCGATTTGCGTCTGCACTAACCCAAATTCGACCCAGCAAGGTGGATTTTAGCGCTACTCCCCTTGCTGGCGAGGAGTACAGAAGTCGATTTTAAGAGCCCTTTAAGTCGAAGGAACGGGGTTGGTTGTGTGGACGCATTCATTTTAAAATCGACCTAACACAGCTAAATTCAACGTAACCCCATAGTGTAGACCAGGGCTATGTCTATACTAGGGGCTTTTGCTGGCACAGCTACATCAGTCACAAATCACACCTATAACTGCCATGCCTATCCCAGCAACAGTTTGTAGTATAGACCTGGTTTAACCCCAATAACAGTCCCCTGGGGCAAGTAGGAGGTACATAGAGATGTCACTCACAACTGAAATGTATCTAACTTTGGGACAGACCATGCAGCTGTTTCAATAGCATACAGAAACATTACATTACAATCCAGGGCAGGAAACAAATGAAAATACTGTATCTAATTGAAGGTGCAAGAGAAATATAGGCAAGTGGAATGTGATTTAATATATTGGAGAGTGAGCAAGATAATTAAAATTGTTAACACCCTTACTGTTCCAGAAGGCACCAGGGGATATTTAATGACCTCATACAGTTAGGATTGGGTTTTCATCTCACCCAAAGGATTGTAACTCCAGCAGCACAGTGCCTGTCATAACTATAAAGGGAAGGGTAACAGCTCTCCTGTGTACAATACTATAAAATCCCTCCTGGCCAGAGACACCAAAATCCTTTTACCTGTAAAGGATTAAGAAGCTCAGATAAACTGGCTGACACCTGACCCAAAGGACCAATAAGGGGACAAGATCTTGGTAGGGGGAAGGCTTTTGTCTGTGTGCTCTTTGTTTTGGGGGTTGTTCGCTCTTGGGTCTAAGAGGGACTGGACATCAATCTATGCTCTCCAAATCTTTCTGCACAAGTGTCTCATATTTCAAACTTGTAAGTAACAGCCAGGCAAGGTGTGTTAGTTTTATCTTTGTTTCCTCAACTTGTAAATGTTCCTTTTGCTAGAGGGTTTACCTCTGTTTGCTGTAACTTTGAACCTAAGGCTAGATGGGGTTCCTCTGGGCTCTTTGAACCTGATTACACTGTAAAGTTATTTTCCATCCTGATTTTACAAAGACGATTTTTACCTTTCTTTAATTAAAAGCTGCCTTTTTAAGAACCTGATTGATTTTTCCTTGTTTTAAGATCCAAGGGGGTTGGATCTGGACTCACCAGGAATTGGTGGGGGGAAAGGAGGGGGAATGGTTAATTTCTCCTTGTTTTAAGATCCAAGAGTTTGGATTGGTGTTCACCAGGAACTTGGTGGAGAAGTCTCTCAAGGCTACCCTGGGAAGGGTTATAGTACTTGGGAGGGAGATATTCTGGGTGGGGAGGTAGACAGAGTTTCCCAAATGACTCATAAATAATTTGGGTGGTGGCAGCAAAACCAGATCTAAGGTGGTAGTTAAGCTTAGAGGTTCTCATTCAGGTCCCCACATCTGTACCCTAGAGTTCAGAGTGGGGAAGGAACCTTGACAGTGCCCCATAAAAGTATTTTGTGGAGTTTATTAATTACACTCTTTTCTGACTCTGTGTTCACTGAAAAGCCTTTCTCATACTAAACCAATATTGATATTCCATATGCCAGTCATGGTTTCATACACTGCATATGTCAAAGTGGCTTTGGCTTTTCAAACCTAACAATGGTGACCAAGTGGCAGGACTAAGAAGTCCTGCAGATGCCTTACTGTTTGTTTTGCAGAAATCACCTCAGCACAAATCTCCTTAGCAAAGCCATAAATGGATGGCATACAAAGTGGTATTTAGAAAAGAGAGTTTTCTATTGATTTGTTCAGTCCATTTGGCAGAAACAGACTGTATATTATTTTCATGAAATTACTATACTCTGAGACACCTTCCTTGGTCTTTTGTGTTGTCAATGTTAATGTGTGGGCAACAGCCTTGTTTGGTACAATGACATTTCTGTAGTGAAAGCCTTATTTTGCAGCATACAAGCACATGGTCTATGTCATAGTCTGCACTCTGAAAACTGTCAGTATGGAGAATATTCAGTAGTTGTTTTCTACATGTGACAATTAAATCTAGTTGGTGCCAGTTTCCAGATCTGGGTTGTCTCCGTGAGACTTTCCAGTGGTGACTTCCTTGGAAGTAGATGTTGGTAATGAACAGTCTTCAGTGAGTGCAAAGCTCCAGTAGTCTTTGCCTAGTGTTGTTCATTTTTCCCACTCCGTTGTGGCCAATGCATAGTGGCCATGTCTCATGATCTGAGCCAACTCTTGTGTTTAAGGCTCCCAATAGATAGAGTCGCTTGTCCAGTGGTGTCTTATTGATGATGCTGTTGACTTGCTGATAGAACAAGTTCTTCTCTTCAGAAATGGAGGAAAGTGTTGGGTCATGTGTACTGATGATGTTGGCAAAGCCACTGTGGCATATATTCTTAGTGGTATGATACTTTCTGATGTTGCAATGAGACATTCAACCAGAGCAGAAAGCAGAGAGTGAAGAGAAAATTGCAGAAGACCTGATGTACTAGTAGTGCACTGGCTTTATCCTCAGACCCTGTGCCTTGTGTCTCTGGCACTTTTGGCAAGGACAGTTTTTGGTTGCAAATTGGACTTTTTAGCCACTTGTAATGCTGCAGCATGACACATAGTAACTGGACTACTTTGACGCTTACACCATCGTCTTTCAAGATAGATGGTTTCCATTATAGACTATGAAGAAAAAAAGGTAACTGCATTCAAATGGCACATGTGCATGCAGTTATCCATTTTGCATGTGTAAATGTGTATTTCCATACACAAAGGATGTGTGTGCAAATGTCACAGGTGTAATTTAACTGGCCAGTTTTTGAAAATTTGGCCTCTAGAGTTGTTGCTGAGACTGTGGGGGGAAGACAGCAAAAAAAACTTATACTGTATTCCAGCTATCAGAGGGGTAGCCGTGTTAGTCTGGTTCTGTAGAAGCAGCAAAGAATCCCGTGGCACCTTATAGACTAACAGACATTTTGCAGCATGAGCTTTCGTGGGTGAATACCCACTTCTTCGGATGCAAGTGGTGGAAATTTCCAGGGGCAGGTATATATAAGCAAGCAAGAAGCAAGCTAGAGATAACGAGGTTAGATCAATCAGGGAGGATGAGGCCCTGTTCTAGCAGTTGAGGTGTGAAAACCAAGGGAGGAGAAACTGGTTCTGTAATTGACAAGCCATTCACAGTCTTTGTTTAATCCTGAGCTGATGGTGTCAAATTTGCAGATGAACTGGAGCTCAACAAAAGCAGCAAAGAATCCTGTGGCACCTTATAGACTAACAGACGTTTTGCAGCATGAGCTTTCGTGGGTGAATACCCACTTCTTCGGATGCAAGTGGTGGAAATTTCCTGGGGCAGGTATAGTTTCTCTTTGAAGTCTGGTCCTAAAGTTTTTTTGCTGCAGGATGGCCACCTTAAGATCTGCTACTGTGTGGCCAGGGAGGTTGAAGTGTTCTCCTACAGGTTTTTGTATATTGCCATTCCTAATGTCTGATTTGTGTCCATTTATCCTTTTCCTTAGAGACTGTCCAGTTTGGCCGATATACATAGCAGAGGGGCATTGCTGGCATATGATGGCATATATTACATTGGTGGACGTGCAGGTGAATGAACCTGGAAGCCTACTTTCGCCGTCTCCGACTCAAAGAATACTTCCAGGACAACACTGAACAGTGCACTGATACACAGTTACCCTCCCACCAACAGCACAAGAAGAAGAACTCCACATGGACTCCTCCTGAGGGTCAAAATGACAGTCTGGACCTATGCATTGAATGCTTCCGCCGACGTGCACAGACAGAAATTGTGGAAAAACAACATCGTTTGCCTCACATCCTAAGTCGTGCAGAACGCAATGCCATCCACAGCCTCAGAAACCATCCTGACATTAGAAGCAGCAAAGAATCCTGTGGCACCTTATAGACTAACAGACATTTTGCAGCATGAGCTTTCGTGGGTGAATACCCACTTCTTCGGATGCAAGCAGTGGACATTATAATCAAAGAGGCTGATAAAGGAGGTGCTGTTGTCATCATGAACAGGTCTGACTACCAAAAGGAGGCCGCCAGACAACTCTCCAATACCAAATTTTACAGGCTACTTCCCTCAGATCCCACTGAGGAATACACTAAGAAACTGCACCATCTACTCAGGACACTCCCTACACTAACACCAGAACAAATCAACATACCCTTAGAGCCCCGACCAGGGTTATTCTATCTACTACCCAAGATCCACAAACCCGGAAATCCTGGACGCCCCATCATCTCGGGCATTGGAACTCTCACTGAAGGACTGTCTGGATATGTAGACTCTCTACTCAGACCCTATGTTACCAGCACTCCCAGCTATCTCCGTGACACCACTGATTTCCTGAGGAAACTACAATGCATTGGTGACCTTCCAGAAAACACCATCCTAGCCACCATGGATGTAGAGGCTCTCTACACAAACATCCCACACACTGATGGAATACAAGCTGTCAGGAACAGTATCCCTGATGATGCCACAGCACAACTGGTTACTGAGTTCTGTGCCTTTATCCTCACACACAACTATTTCAAATTTAATGACAATATATATCTCCAGATCAGTGGCACCGCTATGGGCACCCGCATGGCCCCACAATATGCCAATATTTTTATGGCCGACCTGGAACAACGCTTCCTCAGCTCCCGTCCACTCACGCCCCTTCTCTACCTACGCTACATTGATGACATCTTCATCATCTGGACCCATGGGAAGGAGACTCTGGAAAAATTCCACCACGATTTCAACAGCTTCCACCCCTCCATCAACCTCAGCCTGGACCAATCTACACGGGAGGTCCACTTCCGAGACACCACGGTGCAAATAAGTGATGGTCACATTAACACCACCCTATACCAAAAACCTACCGACCGCTATGCCTACCTTCATGCCTCCAGCTTCCATCCCGGAAACACCACAAGATCCATTGTCTACAGCCAAGCACTGAGGTACAACCGTATCTGCTCTAACCCCGCAGACAGAGACCAACACCTAGAAAATCTCCACCAAGCATTCTCAAGACTACAGTACCCACACGAGGAAATAAGGAAACAGATCAGCAGAGCCAGACGTGTACCCAGAAGCCTCCTACTGCAAGACAAACCCAAGAAAGAAACCAACAGGACTCCACTGGCCATCACATACAGTCCCCAGCTAAAACCCCTCCAACACATCATCAGGGATCTACAACCCATCCTGGACAATGATCCCACACTTTCACAGGCCTTGGGTGGCAGGCCAGTCCTCGCCCACAGACAACCTGCCAACCTGAAGCATATTCTCACCAGCAACTGCACACCGCACCATAGTAACTCTAGCTCAGGAACCAATCCATGCAACAAACCTCGATGCCAACTCTGCCCACATATCTACACCAACAACACCATCACAGGACCTAACCAGATCAGCCACACCATCACCGGTTCATTCACCTGCACGTCCACCAATGTAATATATGCCATCATATGCCAGCAATGCCCCTCTGCTATGTACATCGGCCAAACTGGACAGTCTCTAAGGAAAAGGATAAATGGACACAAATCAGACATTAGGAATGGCAATATACAAAAATCTGTAGGAGAACACTTCAACCTCCCTGGCCACACAGTAGCAGATCTTAAGGTGGCCATCCTGCAGCAAAAAAACTTTAGGACCAGACCTCAAAGAGAAACTGCTGAGCTCCAGTTCATCTGCAAATTTGACACCATCAGCTCAGGATTAAACAAAGACTGTGAATGGCTTGCCAATTATAGAACCAGTTTCTCCTCCCTTGGTTTTCACACCTCAACTGCTAGAACAGGGCCTCATCCTCCCTGATTGATCTAACCTCGTTATCTCTAGCTTGCTTCTTGCTTGCTTATATATACCTGCCCCTGGAAATTTCCACCACTTGCATCCGAAGAAGTGGGTATTCACCCACGAAAGCTCATGCTGCAAAACGTCTGTTAGTCTATAAGGTGCCACAGGATTCTTTGCTGTATTCCAGCTGTGTTTCATTCCAACTTCAATATAAATCCAATACACTTTTTTTTGTTAGGTTTGTTATATTTTGAATCTCTAGTTTCTGTCTTCAGGTTAGAGCAACTTCAGCTCAATTCATTGATTTCCAGAGCATCACCCAGTTGGTGTTATAGATCATCATGCTAGTCAAAGGAAAAACACTAAAAGTCTTTGGAAACTGGGCCTTCCACCCCTCAGAGAGTTTTTTGGGGTTTTTTTTATTACTTTTAAATGAATTACAGTTAACAGTTCTTTAAATAATAAGGGGAAAATAAAGCTGCAATTTATTTCCCTTTTATTCAACATACTGATCTGAGAAGTGTAAAGTAGGTATAACTTTTTGGTGTCCCAAGCACAAGATAGGGCCAGGGGCCACAATGTGGTGACATAATGTTTTTAACTTCTTCAACTGAATTTTTGATTGACAAGTTTCCTCCAATTTTTGGCTTCCCTCTGGCCCACCATAGAGAGTATGAATCTGGGTTCATAAAAAGTGTTTTGAAAGAGAGTAGAAGAAAGACAAAGATGTCAGTAAGTAAAGTTCCCACTTTTCTCTGAACAGAGTATACGCACACTGAAAACTTACCCCCTGTCTTGGGTTTGGCTTTTTTGGTAACTCAAATAATAACAACTCAATATAAACTTCAACATAAACTTTTTCCACAAGCTTGGCTATTTGTAGAATTTTTCCTATCTCAGACCATTGTTGCCTCTATGAAAAGATTCAGCCTCTCTAGTATCCTAATCAGAGCTAATTGCTTATATGAGTCCTACTAGCAGGTGGATTCAATTACATTGTACTTACATGCAGGATTCAAGTAAGTAATATACTCCTATATTCTGTGCCAAAATGTTAAAAATTCTGTGAACAATATTTTAAAATTCTGCATATTTTATTTGTCCAAATAACACAATATAATCACACCAGTTTCAGTTATTTTGGTAATTTATTTCAAAATACCTGTCAGCAAGTATGTCTGTAACAATACAGGCAACAACAAAAAATTCAGGAAATGTTTTTTGACAAATAGATTCCTTATTAGGCATAGTATCACAGAACTTTGAGTAATTCATTTAAACTGTAATACAGAAACGTATTTCCTGCACACCTCAGAAACAGTGCAAAGGCTTGGGAGAGTCAGAGGTAATGGAAGAGCTGAGGGAGTGGGAAGAAATTGATGGGAAGGAGCCTGGGAGTGAACCTGGAGGGTTGTTGGGTCTGGGTAGGAGAAGTATGGACAGTTTTTTTGAGGGGGAGGCATTGTTAGGGAGTTGGGGATCCCCCTCAAGCAGACCCTGGCTTCTTTCTCCCATTCAGTCAGGCACATTTTCCCCATCCCTTGTGTCCCTGCAGGCCCACTCAGCCACCCCACTCCCATACCCATGTGGCCCTTGCACCTTCCCTTCCTCCATCCCCATGTGTCTTTCCACCCCCACTCAGCCCCCCACATCCCCATGTGGCCCTGCACTCCCACTCAGCCCTTGCCTCAGTCTGTCCCACTTCACTAACCTTTCTGAATACCAGTCTATGTTGTTGCCGGCACAGAGGCCCGAGGACAGCAACAGGGGTTTGTTGCCCGGTGTGCGCCGCACTAATTAACACACCAGGGTGGAGAAGCAAACCAAGTTTATTTGAGCCCAAAAAGGTGCCAGGGAGAAAAGGCATTCTCAAATCCTGCACACAGATACAAGCGGTTTTTCTCTCTTTATACATAACTTCAGCTAAGCATTCCCATTACCCCCACACTCCTCATCCCCCTCTACCCCTCCCGTCTATTCCCATGTAGCAAATACATTATAAAGTAGCAATTACACTAAGCAGGTTAAATCATTCTTGGCAGCAAACAATTTATCTCGTTAGTGACTTTTTCTTCAACTGTTATCTTGTTTTACTTTCCTGGATCCGTTATTCTGCCCCCCCCCCCCTTAGCCAGGTGTAAGCAGGCCTCATCATTATCTCCTGGCAGTACCACGGTTGAGCTAGCTGTTGTACATTCCATTCTCGGTTACTGGCCTGCTAGGTTGATTAAAGTTCAAACATAAACATGGAAGCACTTTGGTCAGACATGGAGTGACTTTAGTTCATTCAGGCCTACTACAGAAGGCTTTATTGACACTTATGGTTTTCCACCCTCCTGAGTTACCTAGAGTCATGCCTAGTGACACCAACAATGTGATCCACCAAGCAGCCGTACGTACCCTGCTCTATCTGTCCCCATATCCTGTTCCAGGGTGCTGTGAGGAATGCCACCGGCTGCTAACTGTTATGGTGAGCCTGCTGCAATCTGTTCTGGTGTGACAGGCGTAACTGCAGTGCCTCCCTAGCGGAATGTATTTTCTGTCGTGTAGCGGGGTGGTTACCCACTCCTGCCCTTCAGGGTGGAAAACAGCCCAGGAGAGGGCTGTGGCTGGGGCAAGAAGCCTGGGCTGATTAGGGAAGGTAGGCTCAGCTGTGGCCTAGCCCCAATCAGGCCCAGCTGGCCCCTAAAGAAGGATGTGAGCCAGAGGCCCAGGCAGTCTCTCTCTGCCTGTAAAGGGAGAAGGGCCTGGCTGCAGGGAGCTAGAGACAGGGTACCTGAATGGAGCAGGACTGGGGAAAGGCTGGGGAGCTCCAGCCTGGGAAGACCCAGGCTGCGGCCTAGCATAAGGCCAATAGGTACTAGAGGTTGCAGAGGGCAGCCTGGGGGTAGGCCAAAGCAGCAGGTCCAAACCCAACCTTGCCAGTGATGAGTAGGCTGATGCTGCAATCTGGCGCAGGGGCTAGATGATGGCTGGCAGTAGCCTTATACTGAGGTGAGATGGGAATAGTGGGTGGGAGTTTCCTGGGGAAGGGAGACCCTAAGACTGAGAGAAAGGGGTCACTGCCAGGGGGCAGCACCCCAGCTAACAGGGCACTGGAGTCCAGGGAGGGACATGGGGGGCCAAGTGGTAGTGGATCACTGGCCTGCAGAGGGTGCTCTGGGCTGGAAATCGAGCTAATTCCCTGAGACCAGCAGGAGGTGCTGCAGGGGTGACCCTGCACCCTTAAACTTGGAGAAATTTTTTTGCAGGGGACATGAATTCTGCGTGTGTGCAGTGGAGTAGTATTCCCCCAGGAGGAGAAGATGCACTGCATCTCTTAGGAAACCCCAGCTGATAGACTCCTGTCTGGAGCCCCTGAGAGAAGACAGAAATTGTACTGCTACCACCTTCTTTGGGGATGAATGCCTCTGTGTTGCATCTTCCCCTAGATAACATCCTGCTGTGCCTTGTAGGGATGAATCTGGCCCATTAGCTAGTTAATTTTCAAAACACTTTTGTAAGGCAGGTTTAAAATGGTACATGACTGTACCAAGTTTTTAATATCCTTATATGAGTTATAAAGTAAGAATATTTTATTTTAATGAAAAAAATCAATATTTTATTTATTGGGAAAAAGGTATTTGCTTTACCCCCTTTATGCTAGCACCAGGCTCCCGTAACATTCTGGAGCTGATGTGACATGACCAGCATAATGCATGCTGGGGTGTCTCACAGACTGGAAACTGAGTAGACTGGATATTTTCAGCTGGAAGAGAAGAAAAAAACCCTATACACTGTAACTTAATTTTTATGTGCTGAATGATTCTCTTCTCTTTGATATGTGGTACATTTAGCACATCAATCTAAAACTGGTGTATTTTTTCAAAGTATTTGCAGGTCACATTTAAGAAGCTCATAATAACAAAAAACAGCTGAAAATATAGAGAACTGGAAAATGCTAAATAGGAATTTAGCAGAAAAAAATCTTTTTAATCTGGAAATATAGTAAATCAGATTAATAACAAGGATGGTTTCAGCTGTTCTTCCCTTCTAGATATTTTAATATCCATGTTGAAAGGCTCAGACAGAGAGGTCATAAAAGTCATGTGAATTAAGGTGGGAAGCAATGAGACTGGAGCAATAACCATTTTTAACTGCCATGAGGTGATCTTTGAATCTTCCTGATTGTTTCCTTCAGCAAATGCAGCTGGTTATTTCCTGTCAAAAATGCAATAACTGTTATTTCAACATATACATTATAAACTGTGGGTTTCATGGGTGAAATGAAAGGGTTCAAATATTAATAACAAAAGAGAAAGTTGCAGGGGAGCCACTTCTATTCTTGCCTAGAAAAAGATATTAAAAGTCCAACTGTAGTGATTCATTCTAGTACCCTAGTTAAATATTTACTAAATGCATATTTATTAAAATCATTTTTAGAATAGTTTTTTGGAAACACCTGTGACAGGTTTGATAAGTATAATTTTGTACTCTGCTGCTCTCTTTCAATAAAAGCAGTCATTTTAGGTCTCAGTCTTACTGAGGTAGAAATGAAGATTGTGAGAGAGCAGTGCTGAGCTACTAGTGGGGCTACTGGGCACAATTCATTGTTATTCATGGTCCAATAAGATGAAGAAAGCTAGAGAGCAAGTGCTGTTGGCTGGCCAAAATATTACCTAGCCTACATCAAGAGACTTTGAACAGCAGCCTCTGCAGGATACTTATTTTTTCCAAACCCTCAGATGGATCTCTGCATTGGACATTGGTTTTTGTGACTGCTCCTGTTCTCAACGTTGACATTATGGCTTGGGCAGCAGCTTGGGCAAGCAACCCAAGCTCGGACCCAGGGAGTCAGGTGAGCTTGAGAGTCCTAGCTGCAGCCTGAGCCACAATGTCTACACAGCTATTTTTAGAGCATTGTCTCAAGCTGAGTTAGTGTGTCTGTCTTCCTGGGCTGGGAGGCTCACTCCCAGCTGCAATGTAGACATACCCTGTGAGGCCTGATACTGCAACCCTTATTCACAGGGGCACCCCCAGAAATTTTTGACATGGTATGCACTGTCGTTTGCCCCAGTGTCTCTCCTGCCAAGTCTACACCATGGTGTGCCCCAAGAGAGGAGACACCCCTTTGGGGCCCCTGTGGGGTCAATGACCGAGTCCTGCACTGTTGACTTCCCCCTACCACAGGAGGGAAGGGGAAGGAGATGCCCAGTCACCCTGGCAACCCTCATCTCTCCCAACCAATGAGAGGAGGGGAGACAGCATCAGTCCCAGTAGCCAATAAGAAGGCAGACCCTGTACAGAACCTGGGAAAGCAGGAGGGATGCTGCGAATAACTCAGCTTTCCCTCCATGTGGCAGAGACCAGCAGGCAGTGGAGGGGAGAGAAGTACTACAACCTGCCATAACAACACTTCCAGGCCCTGCAGCTGGCTTGTCTGTAGTCCCAGCCTGCAGAAAAACCTCAGGAGGGGACAATCTGCACCCCTTGCCACCAGCTTGCCAGCAAAAGGAGGAGACAGCTCATCTCTACTGCCAATGCCTGAAGCCTGCTTGCCCTGCAGCCAACACACACTGGATCTGGGATTTTGGATCCAGAGACCTGACCTGCGGGTTCCCAGCTTTAAAGACAGTCAGCACAGTTCCAGAAGGGAGCGGGCGGTTAGTCCCTCTCCAGTGATCCCTAGGGAGAATCTGCTTGCCTGGATCAGTCTTCTGGCCACTCTTCCAGATGAGGAACCTGAGTGAGTACCCTGTATTATAGGTAGTTATGGTTTAATTTTCACCACATTGCATCTGTGAAAGAACTTTCATCTACCTGGATCAAGACCTGCACTGCCAATTCCCAGTATAATAAACTGTAATATTAACAACATCTCTTTACAAGCCTGCTACGTGTCTCCACGTACACCACCAAGGTACCTATGGGGGACAGAAAGAATTGAGTGGTGAGGGACACTTTTGTTTAGCAACATTGGGGGAGTGTGTGGTCATGTGACCTAGTGTGTTTGCCAGCATAGCCTTTAGTAATTCAAAATCATTATTAGGGCTGTCAATTAATCGCAGTTAGCTCACACGATTAACTTAAAAAAATCACGATTAATCGCAGTTTTAATCACAATGTTAAACAACAGAACACCAATTGAAATGTATTAAATATTTTGGATGTTTTTCTACATTTTCAAATATATTGATTTCAATTACTACACAGAGTACAAAGTGTACAGTGTTCACTTTATATTTTAGTTACAAATATTTGAACTGTAAATGATAAACAAGTGTGACATTCTATACCTTGGGGGGGCATCCTGGAAACCCAATATTCCTCATTTTTATATAATCATGAGCTTACATATAAAGCATGCCTGTGTATCTGCTGAAAGTCATTTCTCTATCCATATATGTATATCATTAATGCATATAAAGTTATGAGAATTGTGTTGAATGGCTGTCAGTAAAACATGCTGTAAGTTGGGGAATCAGCCAGATATTAGCTCCCCAGAAACAACATCAAGGAAAGTAACCAACACCCTGGTGGGGTTTCAAACAACCCGTCAGCAACAATTGTCCAGCAAGGGAGCTACAATTCAGTGATTCACCTGCATGAGGCCATACACGGGGAATTGCTCATCCGTGCCTGGAGACTCAGCAAATGCCTCCAGACATGTCTGGACTGATGCTCCCCAAGCACATGGGATTGAGGTTATAAAACAGAACACAGTGGCGACATGCTGGGCCTTTCTCCTTCACCCACCTACACTACAAGCAACAAGGACACTCTGAAGACACCAACTGAGGGGACTTGCCCAGATTTCAATGGGGAAATCTGTTTACTATGAACCGCAGTATCCAGTGGGGTGAGAAAAACTGCTTAGTCTAGTTGTTGCCCAGTCTAATAAGGTTGAGAGATTAGACTGTGTGTTTATATTTTATTTCTGTTGGTAACTAACTCTGACTTTTTGCCTATCACTTAAAATCTGTGTTTTGTAGTCAATACATTTGTTTTACTGTTTATTTTTACTAGTGAGTTTGTATGACGCATGTGGCAAAACTGCTCAGGTTTTGCAAAAGCTGGTGTATATCCACTCTCCACTGATGAAATGGTGAGCCAATTAATAAAGCTGCACTGCCCATCGTGAGAAGTGCAAGATGGTATTTTCCTGAGCTACAGTGCTGGGAGCTGAGGAGATTTTGCTCTGGTGCCTTTCTCTGTATGACTCATGAGTGGCTCTGGGAGCATTCATGCAATCTAGCTGGGTGTGGGGTCTCCACATGCAGTTGTGCTGAACATGTCAGTCTGCACTGCTTTGGATCGTCACTGAGCAGAACCTGTCATCAGTATGGAAGCAGCACACCCCATCACACCAGGGTTTATATATCTGCGTGGAACCTAGGATTGTTTACCTGGCTGGGGATATAGGTTACAGCCTGGGTTTCACTTTAACACAGGCTCTAACCTGCCTACTTTGCAGTTTGGGCTCAGGCTGAAACTCAGATTACAAAACTTGGGTACTGATAGTACTCCAGGACCTTCCCACAATTCTCTGAGAGCTGTATTTTCCTGCCCTTCTACATACTCACTGCACCAAAAGTCACCTGCCAGTATATATATAAACACACCTGGATGGTGTTTAAACCCCATATGTCATGTGACCTGTTCCAATTCTGCACAGCAGTTGAATAAAATTTGAACAGAGATGCTATCTGGGAGATCCTCATCTCAGTGTGCTGCTAGATGGCCAGGGGCTCATACTAAGATTCTGCTGGTCCTCTGAAGTGGGGTCGGTAAGGTCCATGGCTTGGGGAGATGTACCTAAAATCATCACCTGTAAGAGAGAGGCTGGCAAAGGGAGGCGGGGGATTAAGCAGATGGCAATTCAGTGCAGAGAAAGGATTAAAAACCTGAAGACCGCATACCACACGGCAAAAGACATCAACAGCAAATCTGAAAACTTGCCCTTTCTATGAGGTGTGTGATGGGTTTCTTGGCATTACCCTGAGCACAGAGTTCAGTGTTGTGCTGGGCAGGATTTTGAGACCAAAATCGCTTATTTTTAAAATGGGCCCAGAAGGACTGGCAGAGCTGGAAGAGAGCTTGGTCGCAATGGGAGTGCGGGAGCTGGAACAGATTACGTGGAGAAAGGGAATGGAAGACATTCTTGACTGGATTCTATGTACCTGTTCAGGGAAGGGACTGGAGAGGAAGTGGCCGCTGTCATCTTTGTTGTTGTGGCAGGGAGGGGTTGGGGGAGGGGGAATTACAGCTTAAGTAGGAGAGTTTTGCTGTTTATGACTGATGCAGTTATTGTTATGGAAGACGTGTTGTGTGGGGAGTCTGTTGTTATTGTTGAGAGCAGAAGCCACACCATTTCCCTGGGCCCCTTTTCTTCTCTCCGTCCCATCCCTCTGCTCTCCCCCTCACCAGAGATGTGTGATCCAAGATGGATTCTAAACAGGGGGATAAATTACATGCAACTACTGGTATACTGTAGCTAGAATTTCACTGATCTGTTCAGAGCTGGAAGTACAAGATAAGCAATGCCTGCAGATGCAGAAATGCATGTGGCACAAGCATACATGCATTTGTGTGTGTGTGTTTGTGTATATATATATATATGTATATGTATATATATATGTATATATATGTATATATATATAATGTATGCTGCACTCTTTTTCCTCATACTGTAACAAATATTGAAACATGGTCTGAGACAGCCTACCTTTTAAGTCCTACTTTATGACCTTTGCCTGTATTATGTGCCAAGTACTTTAAAAAGTGTCTTGGTACTGCTGGTACTTGGTACCTTGGTACCGCTGGTCCCTGTCAGGGCAGCAGGTTGAAAAGGCAGATATGTTGTAAGCAAGCTTCTGCATCCTAGTTCAGTGTCCACTCCTAGCTTACTATGCTTGAGAGCTTTTCTTACAGGAGAAACTCAAGATGGTCCAATGCCACCCCCTGAGTTTACTAGCCCCCTCCTGATTTGCTGACCAGTCACTAGGCAATGAAAACATCTCTTGGCGTAGATAGATGATCTTTTGCCAGAGTTCTAGAAAAGTTGTTCCTTCTTTCAGTCTCGTATCTCCAACAAATTAACATGATCTTCCAATCTTGAAATCCTCTTTCTGAAATATTATCAGTGGTAAAAGGTCCCTGGTTTGTGGGTAGGGTTGCAAGGTGCCTGGTTTTCAACCAGAACATCCTGCATGCTCCGGTCAGCAGTGCTGACTAGGCCGTTAAAAGTCCATTTAGTGCCAGGTTGGCAGGCTCCCTACCTGGCTTCACGCGGTTCCCGGAAGCAGCAACCTTTCCCTCCAGCTCCTAGGCGTAGGGGCAGCCACTGAGTGCCGGCTTTGCTGCAGCCCCCAATGGCCAGGAACCGTGGCCAATGGGAGCTGAGGGGGCGGCACCTGCAACTGGGGGCAGCACACAGAGCTGCTTGGCCACGCGGCTCCACCTAGGAGCTGGAGGTTCAGGTTGCTGCTTCCTGGCAGCTGCCTCAGGTCAGTGCCACATGGAGCCTGCACCCCCTCCTTTGCCCCAACACCCTGCCCCAGCCCAGAGCCCCCTCCTTGCCTCAAACTCCCTCCTGGAGCCTGCAACCTCTCTTGCCGCACCCCTGCCCCAACTCAGAGCGGCATCCTGCACCCAAAACCCCGCATCCCTGGCCCCACCCTAGAGCCCGTGCCTTCATGCCCCTACACTTCAACCTTCTGCTGCAGCCCTGAGCCCCCTCGTGCACCCAAACTCCCACCCACAACCCCTTCTGTACCCCTGCCCCAGCCCTGAGCTCCCTGCTGCACTCCAAACCCCTCGGCCCCAGCCCAGATCCCCCTCCTGCATCCCAAATCCCTCATACTAGCCCCACCACAGAGCCTACACCCTCCACTGGAGCCCTCACCCGTCCTGCATCCCAACCACCCTGCCCCAGCTCAGTGCCCCCTCCTGCACCCTGAACCCCTTGGCCCCATCTCCCAGTCCAGAGCCACCTCTTGTACCTCAAGTCCCTCATTTCTGGCCCCACCTCAGATCCCACACTCTCAGCCAGAGCCCTTACCCTCTCATGTACCCCAATCCCCTGCTTCAGACCAGTGAAAATGAGCGAGCAAGTGAGGGAGGGTGAGGGAGAGCGAGTGACAGAGTGAGATGGGATGGAGTGAGCAGGGGCGTGGCCTTGGATAAGGGGTGAGGCCTTGGGGCAAGGGTGTTCAGTTTTGTGCAATTGGAAAGTTGGCAACCCTATCTGTGGGCCCCACCAGACCCCCCAGGCCATTTTGATAGGTTTTTAAAATTTACCATTGTTTCGGTGGGCTGCTGACCTGAGATGCAGCTGCTTCTGAGTAGGCAAATGTGGAGAGATGGAATAAACGCATACCAAGGAGATAAAAATC
Source organism: Mauremys mutica (assembly GCF_020497125.1). Taxonomy (NCBI): domain Eukaryota; kingdom Metazoa; phylum Chordata; order Testudines; family Geoemydidae; genus Mauremys; species Mauremys mutica. The sequence goes on along the minus strand of NC_059073.1, from coordinate 62,804,873 downwards.
GCAACTTGTGGCTTTATTGTGACTAAGAACATCAAAGGGGAGAAACTTTTCTTTCTTTCCCTGGTCCAAAAAATAGCATGCTTTTATTGCCTTTGCAGGGCCTTTTACCTCCACTGGACTTAAATACCCACCTGTGTTTCTTGGGGAGCGGACCCTGAACAAACAGGGAAAAAGAAAAATGGTCAGGAACGAACTGCTTTAGAACATGCAGAAAGGTTTTGGATGCAAGTCAGACCTGCAGTTAGAATTCCAGAGGCAAATGTAGGAGCAGGACAGGGAAGGAAAGGGAAGAGAGGGGCTGAGACAAGGAAGGAAGACTGCTGGTAGTGTACTTTGAGCATGACAGGGTGATGAGGGAGCAGGATTGACAGCAGCAGAGGGAACTGTTTCAGCTGTTGCTTAGCCTGCTGACCAGCGGGAAGCAGACCCCAGCACCCGTATCTGCCCCTAACTCTGTCCCTGCACAGGCCACTCTGGTGCTCCTATCGCCTACAGGTTCTCCTCCACGCTACTTTGTCCTGCAGCCAATGCAGCCACTGGACAAGTTTGGCATGGAGTGAGGAATGAGCCAACTCATGCACTCCTGGAATGGAAATGGGCATTGACAGATTGTGACGAGGCGGTTCTGGCGGGACCCAACTGAGAGTGCCAATTCAGGACCAATTGCTCAAACAGGGCAGTCACAGCCCAAGGCTGGGGTTTTTCCACCTCTAAGGCAAACCAAACCAGCCAGACAAAAAGGACTTCGGTCTCACCCCACTGGTTAACCACAAGTCACACGAGCAACTTCCTTAGACACTCCAGTCTTCCAGTGTCACCACCAATGCCACCCGTCCTGGGGAGGAATGGTTATGAAAACCAACCCTCAATAAAAAGAAAAAGGTTCTCTCGATCCCAAAGGACCAAGCCCCAGACCCAGGTCAATATACACATCAGATCTTACCCACAAATCACGCTGTTGCCAATCCTTTAGAATCTAAAATCTAAAGGTTTATTCATAAAGGGAAAAAGGTGGAGATGAGAGCTAGAATTGGTTAAAAGAAATCAATTACATACAGTAATGGCAAAGTTCTTAGTTCAGGCTTGTAGCAGTGATGGAATAAATTGCAGGTTCAAATCAAGTCTCTGGAGTACATCCCCCGCTGGGATGGGTCATCAGTCCTTTGTGTAGAGCTTCAGTTTGTAGCAAAGTCCCTCCAGAGGTAAGAAGCAGGATTGAAGACAAGATGGAGTTGAAGCATCAGCCTTATATAGGCTTTTCCAGGTGTAAGAACCTCTTTGTCCTTACTGTGGAAAATTACAGCAAAATGGAGTCTGGAGTCACATGGGCCAGTCCCTGCATACTTTGCTGAGTCACAAGGCGTGTTTGCCTTCTCTCCATGGGTCAATTGTGTAGCTGATGGTCCTTAATGGGCCATCAAGCAGGCTATGCAGGGCTAACACCAATTTGTCTGGGATATCACCAGAAGCAGAGCACAATACCAAATACAGACAGTACAGAGCCAATACTTATAACTTCAACTATAAAATGATACACAGACATACAGACAGCATAATCATAACCAGCAACCCATAACCTGGTCTTAGACATCTTAGATGACCTCCTTTACCTAAGATTTGGTGCCACTACAGGATCTTGGTTGCAACCCATGTTCTATATGGTCCCCATTTATATCCATAACGTCACACAGATGTACCCTGTTTGCCCTATTCACATCCAGTCATTAGGGAAGAAGAAGTACAGTGGTGATGTGCAATTCCATTATCAGTGATGTTGACTGCATGGCATTATTGTAGGTTTTGTTTGCACTTTTCACTTTTATAAACATTTGCATTCTTTATTTAGTGGCAGATGTTGTGCCCATGTTTGTTTTTAATAAAACATTTGTTTGCACAATGCATTGGAAGGTAAGTGCATGGGAAACAAAAAAAGAGGAAGTGTAAACCAATGCTTTTAATAAAGTCTCATAACAACAACTGATAAATTGATATGTGTATACCACAGGCAAATCACAATATTCCACATCTTCACATTTCCCCAAGCAAAGCTAGGAGGTGGGCACACAAGGTATCCCTTACTTCTGTTGCTTTCCTGGATCTAGCACCAGTGATCACAAGTGCATTTTCTGGTTGCCTGTACTGGGCCCATAAACCAACACTGTCTTTGACTCACTCCTGGTTAAAACACTCCTCCTTCTTGCATGTGTTGTGCAGCGTACAGTGCATCCTAATATCACAAATGGCACTGGCACACTGGCATCCAAATGGTTTTATAGACAGTGCCATTTTGCCTTCAATTGATCAAATGCACATTCTACCACCATTCTGCAGGTTCTCAGTGTTTCAGCAAATCTTCTCTCAGGTGCTCTGAAATCAAGGTATGGCTTCATGAGTCAGGGCAGTAGAGGATAGGATGGGTCTCCTAAAATAATAGTGGGCACAGACATGCTTTGATATCAATATTATTGGGAAGGAATAAAGTCCCTTCTTGTCCAAATAGGTAAATGCCAGATCTCCTGAGGTCCCTGGCGTGATGGACCTTCCAGTGTAATCTACACTGTATTAATGAACCTCCCTCTATGGTCAACCAATATTTGCATACTGAGCAAGTAGTATCCTTTCTGACTGACATATTCATGTGCACTATCAGGGGGGCACAGTGTGGGTCAATGTACTATTGATGGTCCAAGCACAGTTTGGGAATCCCATTTTTTTCAAGGCAGCTATTATTTTAGGGACATTAGCAATGTTCACCATCCAGGAGTAAACTACAGCAGTAACTGTCTCACAAGCCTCAATCACCACAGCACAAACAGTTGACTTGCTAATTTCAAAATGATTAGCCACCTGGGGAAGCCAGTTTCCAGAAGACAATAACAATCCACTTCTAGATTGGTGTGACTTCACTCATTTTCTTTGGTGCTGGAGGGTGGGAGCAAATTCTGCACAGCTCCAAGAAGGTGTTATTCCTCATGCGGAAGTTCTGGATCCACTGCCAGGTCTACATGACAATGTAGTCACACTCAGTCTGTGCTTGTGGTCCTGCTCCAAAACTGTCAGCACAGGGGGATTCTGTAGCTATTATAACCTGTATCAGCTATCTCCACTACTCCATACATCCTGCTTGAACTACTTACCATAGCCTGCCACCTCCTCTTCAAGTTGACAAGCCACTGTGGAAAGGCCCTCCACCATGTCTCATGCCCTCTCTCTGTCTCTGGTTGTGGAAATGGTCATTGCATTACAAGTGCCAACAGATGGCACAAGTCATTGTCCTGAGCTGGATCCAGGTCTTGGCACCAGCTGGAACAGAGGTTATGGACAGAAGTGAGGAGCGTCCAGAGCTCAAAGTGCTTTAGTTTACTGAGTTGGCAGGCTAAGAACACTTCTGCACAGAGGTGCAGAAAGGACAAACAAGTTCTCCCACCATACACGGTGAAAGAATTCACAGAGTGGTGCAGCTTAATGCAGTGCATAGAACCATGGGATATACCCCACTTCACACACCATTTATAGTTGACAGAATATTCTTCTGTACCTATGCTTTTCTATACTTCCTTTTCTTCTACTCACCAGTGGTCATTTTACTACTGGGGTAGAGCACCATTTCCTTTATCACAAACTATGGATTACTGACTTCATTGAGAACAGAACTGGATTCTGTAACAGCACACAGAATGGATGACAGCTTCTTATTCTGAATATTTATTATGTTTACTAATTTTCTAATTTAATTTTCCAATTTGCACATTTTTATAAACATATGAGGTTCGCAGACATTTTTTTACAAAATGGTAGTTTTTCTTTTATGTTCAGAGGCTACCTTAGACTTACAAGCTTTTAGTGATAATATATTGGAAGTAGGAAAGAGAAAAGAAGAGGTGACTAAAAAAAAAAACTGATCTAGGGTTGCCACAGTTGCAGTCAGCTGTGTCTCCTCAGCTGGCACGCCACAAGTATAGGATATGGGCCAGCTGGTTTGGCATTCTCTATGAGGGCTCTCCAGTTTTGGAACTCACTCCCCCCCAGGATGGATTTGGAGCTAGCCTGTGGTAACCTATGAATACTGTATGTTGGCCTGGCTATTGACCTGTTTATTGTATGACAATATTAATTTAATTCAACAAGAGTTTGTCTGTAAAAACATGCTGGAGGAAAAGAGAGTGCCAGTTTTCAGCAAACATTTAAGATTTGTTAAAGGACAATGCCAGGGTTATTAGCTCTGATGATTTTGCCTGCAGCCCATCTATAAATTTGGTTTTGACCGGCACAGAAAAAGGCCTGTGAACACAGAAGAACAAAAGAACTCTGGCAGGATTAAAAAAGAGAGGGCAGTAGTTGTTTGGGGGCACCACACTGTGACTCAGGACCCTACTGGGGGTGTCTGAAGAGGCTAGGCCTGCCCTCTGTCAGGGGATGGCAAGACTTTAGGTAAGATGGACATGTGTGTCAACTGTTTGTTTTAAAATTCTTTTTTTCTCTAATGCTTTATTCCTACTGCTAGACTAAACAATGCTTTTGTTTTAATAAGGCTGTTTGGTCATTATACACACCACTGGTTACAGATGCCTGAAGGGAAGAACTGCAGATGCCTAAGCTCAGTGGAACCTGATGGGTAGAAAAAACTTGATACACAGGATACACTTGATACACAAGTCCTGGTCTAAGATTGGGAGAACTGTGAAATTCCATCCTGGGAGAGGTAAAGGCATGAGGCCTAAAACCAGAAAGGGGACAGAGGTTCAGCTAGACCTGTAACCACAACACCCCCATCTCTTCATAATAACCAAAGTTGATTGACCTTCACAATGCGATATAAGGGCAGTTTGTTTTCCCCAGCTGGGAAGGAATGGGAAGGTTCAGGTAGGCAGTCTTAAAGATCTCAAGTATGTTCTTTATTGTTGGGTTATTGCTGGTTGCCATGGATATGCTGAATGCTAGTTGGTGAGCTGTTACAGGCTTGGTCTAATTTTTGGTTGTGTGTTTAAGAATCGTCAATGAATACCTAGATCACTAATTTTTAATTGGTGGGTATGTCAATCAAAATAAACATATATCAAAGAAGTAATATTCTTTTTGTCTGACAATGAATTTCTCAGTGTTTAAAGAATATTATTTATTGAGTATCCTTTTAATAGAAAAAGCCAATTTTTATCATAGATTGGAGAAACAGTCTGGCTTCTAACTTGTTAAAAATGTCCCTCATACCTAATTGCAGGTAAGATGATTCCTAGCCAATAGTTTTCCATTTCGTTTAACATATTTTAAATTTTCAGCCTTAACTTTTACACTGTAGAGGATGTAAGAATAGAGCAGTAAATTTAGTGTAAAAGGGTTTGCACAATCCTGGTTGTCATGCCTAAAAATTGACCTTCCTTTGAAGTGGTCCCACAGAAGTCTTATCTTGAGGATTCCAGTGCTGTATTTTATTTGGAATTTATTGGGTGGACTTAATGTCACACTGCATTGCCTAATATTTAGTGTAGTCCTCATTACAAATAAATCTATATATCTAGAGCAGGGGTAGACAACCTATGGCACGCGTGCTAAAGGCGGCACGCGAGCTGATTTTCAGTGGCACTCACACTGCCCGGGTCCTGGCCACTGGTCTGGGGGGCTCTGCATTTTAATTTACTTTTAAATGAAGCTTCTTAAACATTTTAAAAACCTTATTTACTTTACATACAACAATAGTTTAGTTATATATTATAGACTTATAGAAAGAGACTTTCTAAAAACATTAAAATGTATTACTGGCACGCAAAACCTTAAATTAGAGTGAATAAAATGAAGACTCGGCACACCACTTCTGAAAGGTTGCCGACGCCTGATCTAGAGTATCAGCCTTATCCTGAAAAAGTGAACAAAGCCCAAGTAAAAGTTTGTACACAGGAAAATGCACTGCAATACAGTGGGGCTGGGGAAAGGAATCATTGCATGGTTGTCTACTGCAGAATATAGGGAGAAATGCAGACCACTGCTGCTTTTGTATGTGTGTTTTTACCCATATGGATTTGTTCTGACCACATCTCTATTTTGAACAGTATTTATGACAAGAAAGGTTTACTACAAAAAAAGCCAAGAGCACTGTTTTTCCTTACACGTGCTCCCAAAGTCTCCCACATTTCTACAGAAGAAGTGCATTACTTTACCCTCTTCCAAATTACCCTGTGGAGCGGCACTGCAGATGAAACAACTGTATTCCACAGGCAGCAAAGACTAATCTTCTATGGATTCTCTGCTGCTTTGCTTCTCTTCCTCCCTGCCACATAGCAGATATTTACCAATTTCTGCCCTTTCAAAACTACATGTATGTAGCTTCAAGACATGGCCTCAAAACAGGAGATAGCATAAATGTACACATTTGTGTACAGTGGGACACATAGCAAGTGAGATGTTAGGTGATACAGCATGATACCATACCCATAGCCCCCCTCCACACTAAATATGTTAAAAAAAAATTATATCACGGGACTCCTCAAGATAAGATCATGTACATGGGGCCACTTCCAAGACATGTTAATTTTTAGGTATGAAAACCTTGATCGTGTGATGTGAGATCCCTCATACTAACAATAGATTATTTTCTAGATTTTTTGTTCTTTAGTCTTCCTTCTTAAAAAATTAGAATTACAATCATTAATATCCATTTATTTTAAGTTCTTTAGCATAGAGGTTGTTTTCTAAGTCTCATGCAATCCTTTTAAATAAAACATTATTATTCTTTGTTTATTTGCCAAAGTTTGTTTTCTTACTTTTGATCTTTCAGTTGGCTTCTCTGCCACTAATTCCTGTTTGTTCTCTCAGTAGGCAGTCTGACCCTTCTATCACCTAATTACCCCTCATTATTGTTTCCCTTTCATCTTCCCCTGTATCTATTGGGTTTTCAGTTATTTCATCTCCTGCTAGAATTGTTCTTTTTTCCAACAGCCAAAAGAATCTGGCTAATTCCACTCCATTCAGTGCATAATATTACTCATATTTAATCCAGATCTTTTACACCACCACTAATTAGGCATTTCCTCTGTGCCTGTTCCTTAATCTTCTTAATAATGACTGAAGAGAGAAAACAAACCCCAAACATATTAGTTGACACTTTCATTCTGCATATTCCCACTATGGAGTGTAATCTTTTTTCTTTCAGTTTTTAATATCAGGATATACATATAAGTATTTTACTTACTGACATTTTTTAAAAAGCTCTCAGCGGGTCACCACCCAAAGAGGATTTTCAAAGAGACACACATCCATAAGTGTTAAGAAGTAACACCCAGAAAATTGTCTTATAGCAAACTTTTGTGTATCTTTCAACAGACAACTAAGCAGGGTAGGGACAGTCTTGTGTAGATTGAGACCTTGATACCAGGTAATAGATGGGATTTTACATAAACATACACAGAGTAAAAAGAAAATATGTTGATTTCAACAACTTTAAGTGACAATATTATGATGACATGTTTTATGTTGAGTGTCTTCTCGGGCTGAGGACCTGTGTTCATCAGCTGTTTACACACATTACACTGACTGGGCCAGCTCCTCAGCTGATGTAAATTGACACAGCTCCACTGAAGCCAATAGACCTACACCAATTTGCAGCAGCTGAGGATCTAGAACAGGCTGGTGATATGCAAAAAATGAGTGTTTCCTCCCTCCTTTTAAAATTTTTACATTAATTTTAGTGTTTGTATAGGGTGGTGGCCTGACAGCCCTGGAGACTTGAAGTATTCTGTCCTCAAAAAAGGTACACCATGAGCCAGCTTCCCTGTGTTGTCCTGCCAATGGGCCTCAAAACTGACCTGGAAGAATCAACTCGGGGGGTGAGAAAGTAGTTAGTTCTTCAGGCACAATCCATCCTTGGCCTCTTTTCAAAGACAAGCAGCAAGGTGCCAATTAGTACCAACTGTGGGGGTGGATTCACTGTAATTGAGTAGGACGGGATCCACCAATTCACCAAACAGACAGGAGGACGGTAATAATTGTTGTTTACTTCCAAACTGGGCTACTAAGAGCAAAAAGCAATTTTGAAAATGAAGCATCTTCTGACACCTAGCCATGTCTACGCTGGGGGTTAGTCGGCTTAACTATGGCATTCGTGGGTGTGAATTTTCCTAACTTTTAAGTGGCATAAATACAGGCCTAAATACAGCCAAGGTTTTAATAGAAAATATCTAAACATTCTCAGGAACCACTCTTTAACTCAAAAAGTCATTTACATCTTGTTATATATATATATATATATATAGTTTTGAACAGGCTTTTTCATGAAGTTCTAATGTATAGCACATTCTTCACAATTTTTCAGTCTTGCCAGGTATCCTGAGCACCCTCTGATCACTTTGATTTCATTGGGAGTTGAGTATACTCCACACCTCACAGGATCAACCCAGAGCAGAAAGGGCATCATTAAAGCAGAGACCATCTTTTTGTGGTGTGTTTATACAGGATCTCGCACACTGGGGTCCTGGGCTAGGGCTCCTAGGCACTGTGGTAATAATAATACATTATTAATATCAGTAGTGGCTCAGCCTTGCAAATGACCTGCAGGAATATCTTGCAGCAAACTGAGGAGAACTTTTTTTTCCGTATGAAGAAAATATGTTCTTGCAGTATCAGGGATCTTTAGGTGTCTGTCCAAACCAGTTGGACTCGTAGGTTTACATAGTTTAGGAGCTAGACATTGAGAATATGCTGGCTGCTATCAGCAACTGTATCATTTGCCAAGTATTGCAGTTACACCGTTATGTAAAAGCCATTATACAGTACATGTTGTACAAAGAGACATCTCGTTCGTCTGTGAATGAATCTGCGTAGGTATGTGGGGAAGTTCACATATTGGTAAGAGATTCATGATTTAAATTGGTTACCAAGGGCTAGCATTTATTATAGCTTTAAGATGACACTGTCAGACACTATTCTTTTCCTTTTTGAAATGGATGAAAAGAAATGGAGGAGAGAAACAGCATGATATGGCAAATTTCACCTCATAAGGTATGTTCAAATACAGAATGCTTTTCTGACAGTTTCTGAGGAACAAGGTCAAATATAATTCTAATTCTCCTACCACAATAGCATGAATTCCACTGAATTAACCCTTAGGCTGTCTCCCAGGAGAATAACAGTATGTCATTTTTGACAATACTTAGCTCTGTAAATATAATATTTTATTTCAAACTAGGTGACTTATCCCTCAGAAAAACTAAAGATATACCAACTTGCATGTATTAAAACTAAGCAATTTTTGGTCAGTTGAGCACAGACAAATATTCTATACTTAGCTTTTGTTGTTTTTGTCCCTTTTAACTCAAAACCAGCCAAACCAAATTTTTGGAAACTAGAAAAAAAAATCAATAACGATATCAGTCACTTGGACTATGGCAAATCATGGAACTTTTCAACCTGAAGATATTATTTTTGTCAAAGTTATGACAAGTTTAAAAAAAGAAGTCATAGACTATAGCACTATTTGATAGACCTTACAGGTATACAGTATTTTGATGAAATATAAAAATTCTGATTAAAATTTATATCTGCCCAAACTGTCTCTCTGTATACCTCTTCAGACACAAATTGATATTCTGTGCAGAAATGATAATAGTGTTTGATTAATTATTTGTTTTTAAAAGTATAAAACCAACAATCTGAGTGATACTAAGAGAAGTACTTGTATACAAAGGAATATGACATTTTAGAAAGAATGGCCCATAGTCTGCACAAAGGAAAAAGCACCCCCATTCACACCTATAACAACATCTTTTCAGACTAGACTACCTATTGGCTAAGGTAAAGTATATACTCCTAACAGCCTTGAGATAGGTTAGAATAATTTACTGTTATGGGTGTGTTCTGCACCATATCTTCTTTAATGCAAAAAAAAAAAAAAGGCTGAAAAGAGTATCTCTAAACCTTATATGCACAGAATGGACATTACAAATAAGCTATGCATCTAATTTCTTTGTTGTAGTGGGAGGACTTTCTTTGTCATGTGTAATGAATGCATTGTCTGCATGGCTTGAGAGTATGACAGGATTTTTTCAATTACCATTTGAATATATTAATTATGAATGCATTCCCTAATGTCTTAATTCAAGGGCAGATTCTTCTGTGGTTGACTCAGCCATTCACCCAGGGGATAGTTGAAATTAACTGCAAACTGAAGACAGCTAGATTTTCCTGCCTGTCCACTCAGTTCCTGCCAATCCAGGGTAATTAGCAAGGGACCCATAGGGTTAAAGATTCACCTGTTCTCTGAAGAAAAGGTAGTTGAAGTGCCTCTGCCCCCAGACCTTTTTCTTTTTTCAGCAATGAGGTGGGGGTGTCATCTCACTACTTTTAGTCAGGGCGGCTCCAGGCACCAGCGCCGCAAGCGCGTGCCTGGGGCGGCAAGCCGTGGGGACGGCCTGCCGGTCGCTGTGAGGGCGGCACATGGTTCCGCGGCTTCAGCGGCAATTCGGTGGCAGGTACGAAGGCACGGTACCGGCAGATCCTGGCTGCTGTACTTGGGGCGACAAAAAACATAGAGCTGCCCCTGTTTCTAGTGACTGGAGTTAGGGGAGATCCCCCAATTTGTAAATATTTAAAATAAATAATAATTTATAAGAAAAAGACTGGTATTTAAATCAGGCCAGAATCTATCCATCTGTCCTTTTGAGGTCATTTTCAAAAGAGGTTAGCTCCAGCCCCAAGGATGTAGAATTTCAAACTTTAAAATTTCAGCTGCAGTCTTATGGCGACAGGTACATTCAGCTACAGAGTACAGAAGGTGGGGAACTCATTTACAAGCTACCCTCTGTGGATCTTTTCTTCTCATGGCTGACTAACTTCTTGGCAGGATAGACTGGCAGCATTGATGATTTTGTGGTGCTAGTGTGGCATGAAAGTCTGTGGATATAATCAACTGGACTAGGAGTTAGGCTGCACACTGATTTCTTCTTGTATAGCTGATCTGAAGAAAACAATTAAGTCTCCATGGGTCTTACACTTTTATCTTCCATGAACATGAAAATTTAATATAAACACTTTGACCATAACACATGCTCTAAATTTTCAGTGTATTTGAAGATTTTTAAACCGAGAGATGATACGCAACTTGTGCTAATTTACTAGATGGATTTTTTCAAAAAGGGTAAAATGTTTGGGATTCTTTAGTCATATTTTAAATGTTTGGGTTTTTTTCCACCTAATTTGCATTGTCTTAATTAAATGACTCCGATGACTCTTTGTTCTAGTCTGGTATAATATTTACAGTTAGATAGATTTTATATTTTGAAAAGTATAGATATTATTTATTTAGCTTTCTGTTGAATTGCCCTATTTTCCACAGCAGATGGGTAATGATAGAGCCACAAGTCTGAGGTATTATTCTGTTGCTTTACTGTCACTTAAGAACTAAAGGGACATGGTAACATCTAGCTTTCAGTAGTAAAAGTCAACAACATTAAATCATGTGGCTGGCAAACATTTTTCAGAATAGAATTTGATTGATGTATTAAAATAAAACTGGAAATTAAAAAATCTTGTGACAAAGCTATATAAGCGGCAAGGCAAATGAACACAAACATTACAGATACTCTTACACAAGATAAGCAGTACTTTATTCCAGAACTGGTGCTATTGATTTCAGTGGGACCCAGAGAATAAGCTACTACTCAACATGAGTAAATCAGAATCTGACCCTTAATTATTAGCCTCTCAGTTATGATGGAATTTCTAAGGTAATTGTTAAAAATCACTGGCATAAATAAAAGTAAACAAAAAATGTGTTGAGATTTTGATTTTAGCTATTCTGATGCAAATCCAGAATAACTCCATTTACTTCAGTATTGACCTAGCTGTTTCTCGCCTCTTAAAACAATATAAAAAAGTTGGAAATCTGGAATCAGTGATTTTATTCCAGATTTACACTGGTATGACTGAAAACAGAATCTGAATCCTATTCATACTGCTGGTTCTGGCAGTTAGGAAGGTGTCTTATGTCATAAATGTGACATTCAGATTGTGTGTTCATTGGCCTCTATTTTAAAATCTGATAACTCTTAAACTTATTTTGAAAATATGTTTCTATATAATTCCTTTCCCCTTCTACCTGAAGCATTAGCTTCAGTGCTTTTCATAAACTCTTTCTATATTGTGTAGATACAGTATATTTAATTCACTGCCATTGCATTTTACAGACAAATATGTGTTATGTATATTTCTCAGTAAAAACACTTGTCTGGAGACTATATACTGGTCAAGATTATTTGGACTCTCTAAAGCCTAATATTTGACTTAGTTCAATGTTATGATATAGGCTCCCATTTGATGCAAATTCTTTTGCTGAGAAGGATGGCTTTGAGAAACTTAGGAGTGTCTCCTACGTATCAATTAGTTTCTACGTTTTAAAAAAATTATTATTGAAAGTTATAAGTCAGCAGAGTTGGGAAGAAATGCCACTGAAAATCATGGCTAATTGATATTTTCAGTTTCGAAATCCATGTAGTTATTCTGTTAGTCAACAAAATTGTCACTTCTGGATTTCACAACATCGCCATATAGGACATTGTTGACCACAAGATTAATAATAGCAGAATTCTACCACTGACATATTTGATGCTATCTTGGATGATAAAATATTCTCAGCAAAACATGCATAGCAAAGTAAAATCAATGTTTCCAAAGCTGGTTATCAGTCAAGTTATCTTGTACATGATAGAATGCTAGTAAAAATAATAAATAAAAAGGGAACAGCTGTAAGTAATTACTGAGGTAAGATTAAATGTTCAGCAAGCTTACATTTGTGAGTCAAAAAAGAACATCAGTCTAATTTCAAGTAGTCAATACTGAATTTATTTTTCAAGGTAAAATCTTCTATTTATAATAAACTTTTGATGATTCATCATAAAGTATCATATTATCCATTCGTAATTTAGCACATATAGCCTGGATTTTGCTAGTGACTCTCTCTTCAAAGATTCTATATGCATTTTAGTGCTCCTGAAATCCCTGTGGGCATGAAAGGATTGATAGGCAGTGAAGTCAGTGTAATTCTACTGTGCAGGGGGAGCAAGATGCAGGGACCTACATAGGAAGTGTCCACTCTCTGAGCACCACAGAGTTGTGTTTTGCGGGGTCTCCTCTATCCCCGTCATACTGGTGATGTGAATAGTTGGCCAGTGGTTCTGTGACTAGACCAATCGACTGACCAATCTCTCCTATGTATGTGGTGCAACAGTTTCTAAGGTTGTTGCAGATTTGAGGGGAGAAGTATTACTTCCCACCTTGATCCTTGAAACTCCCAGGTGCAGGCTACGTATTTGGGCTGCTCACATGCAGCTTTCAGGATGTAGCCACAGTAGCATAAAATGGACTGCTCTTGACATCAAACATTTTTAAATGTCAAAGCTTCTTAGACAAATGTTAAAACGTTTGCAAATTTTTTTTTTTATTTTGCAAAGAGGTCAGCTGGACTTTCAATTTTAGACAAACTTATTTAGAGAAGAAAGAATACTTCTTTTTTTCAAGAGAATTCAATTCATCTTTCACTACTCTTCAGACCAGATGCTGTAGAGTTAAGACAGATGTTTCAGAGGGAACCATGACAGCATAACTCATATAGAATCATATTTTATCCCAAATAGTTCATTCAGACATATAGTGTACCTGCTATGTTTTCTGTGCTACCCCTGCTCTAAAGATTATTTCATCTGAACTTGCTCACCATGACAAAGTTCTAATGAAAACCATGCACATCTCTAAAATTCCACATTTGAACAATTAGCTTTTTAGATGCAGAATTAAGGAGAATATTTATTAAGGGCTCAGTTGTGAAACTTGCTGTGTGTGTGTGTAGGGTAGTTAGGGGGTGTAAGGAGACCCATTACTTCCCTGAGTGGGAGCTACCCTCATTGCCAGAGCCTGTGCGATCATGAGACAGGGCATTCTGATGATTGGATCACCAATTAAATTGCCTCAGAGTAAACCTAAGGGGCAAAGCTATGCCTAATTGATAGAATGATATGGGCTGAGGGCCCAAAAGGTTAATTAGCTCAGAAGAGGCACAGGAAGGAAATATGGAGTGAGGAGATAGAGACAGGCAGGTTTTTGAGAGTCAGAGCCAGGAGAGCTTTCTCAGGAGGGAGTTACTGTCTGTCTCCTCCCTCCTTGGCTGAGTGAGCTGAGGTGGTGGGGTAACACTGTCAATAAATTGCACAAGGTGTTTCACCAGAAGAAGGCCTCAGAGCAGTCTGTGGCTAGAACGCAGACTGTAATGGGATGATGCCCTGTCATACTGGGGGCTTGTCTGGGAGTATAGCTGGCACAAGGGTTCAGTGGCCAGGACCCTGGAGGAGACTGCAGTGGCTGGTGGAACAGTAAGAGGAAGTTGCCTGCAGTCATGCCACCTGGAGAGGCAGGTGTTGCTCACCTGGCAGAAGCAGCAGCAAAAGCACCTGCAGGACTTTGTACTAGGACAAGTGAATGTGCAGCAGCAGTCACTACAAAGGGCAGTGAGTCTTGATCAGGGGGGCAGAAATGGTAATGGGCCACAGGGATGGGGCTTCTCTAAGATGGGCCCTGTGGATGACCCCAACTCATTGCTGGGAAGGTGTGTAGAGAAGAAGTAGAAAGAGCTCATGACAGGTACTTGTACCCTTACTTTTTACCAGTGTGGGCAGCAGGGACACGCAAAAAGAGGCTGTCCAAATGTGCAGTGTGGTTTTGCCAAGTTCTGTGGTTGGGCTGGGACTTGTTGGCAGGGGACAGAATGGAAACTGTCTACCATTTCTGTGAGGATGGGGAGGAAGCATTGAATGGGCCTGGTAGACATGAAATCAGCTTGCTCTGTAGTCTGGCAGCAGTTGGTAAAAACTCACTAGATGATTCCAGTTGTAAATGTGAACATTGCATGTGTCCATAGGGATTAAAAAGCGCTGCCCTATGACAGAGGTACCCTTTGAAGTCTGGGGGAGGTTCACTTTGGAAACAAGTAAGGGTAGGGGATAAGTTATTCCTTACCATTGTGTTTGGCAGTGACTGCAGGCCCTTCCTTTGGGGAAAACAAGTGGTGGTTGGGGTGCCCCAAGACGGGGAAAATATCACCATGATGCGAGAAAGTGATACCCTAGGAGAAAGGAAGAGACAAAACAGAGGTAGCTGCCTCTAGACAAGACACAAGCCAAGATGAAAAGGAAAACAAGGTACTGTAGAAGGTTTTACATTGTATTAGATGGGAGAATAAAAGCCAGGACATAAGGGGAGACCCCTTGAGGGGGTGTGGAAGGATGTAGGCCCAGTGGATAAAGATAACCTGGACTTGTTAATGGTGGTTGAATGGCCATCCTCTCTTCTCCACTGGTGCACCAAGGGGAAAAAGCTCAGGTGCATTTTGGAGGGTTAGGAGAACCAGGAACCCTGAGTAACCAGGTGCCCATGATGTGAGGACCTGAAACAGAATTTTGGAGGCAACCTCCATCCACTACGAGTGACTTCTGCAGGTAGAGAATGGATGGACCCTATCAGGAGGGCCTGGATGATCACCCTGGAGATGGAAGGAGAACCCTGAAAGGAAGCACCTCCAGTAAGGAAGGGAGAGCATTGGGTAAGAAAAATCTTTGTCAGGTAAGGTAGGGGCGAGATGGGTGACAGAGTGCAGGGCAACAGCACCTGTACCAGCATTTGGATCACCAATGAACTTGCCAGGGAGTAAATCTGAGGGATGAACCTATGCCTAATTTATAGATTGGGATGGGCTGAGGAGAACCTACAAGGTAAATTATCTCAGAAAGTAGAAAAGAGACGGGAAGGAAGTGCTCAAGGGGGAAAGAGAGAAACTGGCAGGTTTCTGAGAGTCAGAGCCAGGAGAGATCTCTTGAGGGAAGATACCTTCTGTCTCCCTGTCTTTAGTGAGTTAAGGACTATATGCTTGCCAATACTGAGCTGCACAAGTTTGCAATGGCTGTGGGGAAGATACTCTAAATAAATTTAATGATGTGTTTGACCAGAAGAAGATCTCTGAGCAGTTTGTGTCTAGCAAAGAGATAGGAGCAGGACTATGACCTCTCATGTGTGGTAGTTGTTTTGTGGGTACTATCCCCTTTCTATGCAGTTAGATGAGGGATGGGCAGGGAGTGGGCAGTGCCTTGGTTTTTGTCCCCAACTTGTTGGCCAGCTGTCCCAGCGAAAGGACTGGTGAAGATTAATTCCTCCCTGGAGGAAGAGAAATGCAGGAGCCCGATCACAATTCTGACTCTCAGTCTGGTTCCTCCCCTGCGCCTGGATGGATCAGCTAGATGCTGATCCTTACTTGGAGTGCATGGTAAGATTACAAGCTACCACTAATGTTGCCTCTTCCTGATTGGGTGGCTTGTTCTCTTCCTCTCTTCCACCCTACTCTCAAATGTCATTAGTAGATGAACATTGTGAGCTGAATCTTGAATAACTTTCTGCAGCTGATCAGCACCATGACTAACTGGGTGGAATGTGTGCTTTTAGCATCACCATCAAGGAGCCATGCACAGCAAGGGGCTGTTACTGCATTTTCCAAAATGGTTTGTGATCATGGTCATAGGCAAGGTTATAAATGGAAAGATATATATATATATATATATATAACACAAACATACTTCCTGAGTGCTTCTGTGCTTTGGACTCTAATTAAATCAGCACAGAAGCTTGATTTAATCAAACAAGTCTGAGTTAATGTGAATGCTTTTTAGGAAGCAACTGTTAATAATAATAATAATGAAAGTGAATTTTAACATGCAAAAATGCATCTCATGTAATTTAGATCTTGAATTGGATGATTCTTCTAATGGAAAAATCCCAAACATAACCCAGTCTACTACAAAAAGACAAAATTACAACTAAGTAAAGAGATTCTGTGTCATACTATAGTAATTGAATTGCAAAAAGCTAAATCTAAAATGTCTAAGCCAAAATCAAGTATATTCTAAGTAGCTTGACCTAACCATGAAAGGAAAAACAAAACCAAACCGTAAACCAACAAGGAAAGTTGCTTCCAGTCATAGAAGTGACTTTTGTGTATGTATGTATTTTAACGTGTGTGTGTGTGTTTGTGTGTGTGTGTGTGTGTGTGTATATATATATATATATATATATATATATATATATATATATATATATATATATATATATATATATAAACAGCTATACAATAATAATACAACATATATATTGCAAAGTTACACATTGAAAATAAACATTTCTTATTAATGATATTTTATCCTTAAAGTTATACAGTACTAGATTCTGCCATCCTTACTTCATAAGGATGAAATCAATAGAACTAGTCACTGAAGATGGTTTTATTCCACATGAGTAAGGGTGCCAGAATGCAGCTTCAAGTAATTTATTTGACTTTGAGTTCTGTAGATATTTTTTTTATATAACACCATAGGTATCTGTGATGCTATACAGACAAATAAGTGACTTTCTCTGCTCCAAGGAGTTTAATAACTAAATGTGATAGATCAAGGGATGACATTACAAAGAGGGGTTGGGAAGGCGCATGGGAGGATTTTATTAACAAATGTGATTTATTTAACACTTTATGACAAATTTAAATTCAAAACAAAAGTACTAAAACATATAAAATGTTAAAGATGTAGCAACAAAAATATTATTCTGAAAATACCAAAAAACCTCTGTGCTTTCAGCATTGTTCTTTCAAATACTGTGCTTCTTCACTAGAAACCTGTCAGCTGCAAAGCTTCCACATTTTAGGTCCCATTCAGCTAAAAATCCATTATCAATGTCTTTAAAACATGTGAAAACCTTGACTAGCCATGTAGCCACAGAGCACTCACTGTAAGTACCTAGAAATAAGAACTTCAATTTGTTTGTTTTAGATTAAGGGCCAAATCCTCAGCTGGTGCAAAATGGTGTAACTTCATTTCCTACAGCTATGTACAGAAGCTGATGATCTTGTCCAAGTCCAGTCACTGCAAATTATTTTGTTATACATCCATACAGTGGAATATTATATCAATTGTTCTATTATAATTCTTTATTACAGGGAACACTACTTTTAAAATGTATATTTATACATGATAATATGCTGGTCTCTCTATTTAAGAATATCTAACTCTGACTATTTAAAAGAAAACTAGGAGTCAAATTCTGGCACTATGTGAAAGAAATGGCCTCTAAAGTGCAGACACATATGGTGAAGAAATCACACTGTTTCCTGCTTGTAGTCTGGCCAGCAGCAACCATGGAGCACATATAAATTATTCCTACCAGGGATACAGGGCATTATGTAGAAGGGCCAATGCTGGTTTAGGGGACATAAGTGCATGAACATGTGAACTATACTGATCTATAGACCCCTCTCTGGAATGTTCCTTTGTGGTTCCTGCTGATGCTGTGATTTATGGGAGAATGGAAGGAATTGGGTAGCCAATTGTGCTCCGTAGTTCTGGGTGTGCGTTTCCTTGCAGTCTGCAGTGCGTGGAACCTGCCAGAATTTGGCTCCAAAACTGTATTTGGGACTGGATCTTTCTCCAACTGAAGTCATTGGCAAAAATTCCACTATTTCAATGATCTAGAATCAAGACCTTAGTATACATCCCTAATAAGGACAGAGTATTTAGCTGTGAACAAACCACTGATGTGATATATTAACTTAGCAGGACTTTTGCAGTGCAGAAGTTGAAAAGATTTTCACCTCCCAACCCTCCAAGGTAGAATAATTACCACATTTTCTACTGTGAGTTACAGTTTTAAAATGTCAGATTTAGAATTGCAATGACTTGACAGTGTCTATTTAATAAACACCTGAAGTAAACATTAGCTAAGTTCTGGATCCCAAATATAACTCTCAATGACACTTCTTTAGCAAATGCATAGTTATATTTTTAACTGCTAGCATGGTCTCTGTACAAGTGGGTTTGATCAGAGTCTCAGGAAGTAAAAATCCAAAATGGCCAGTGTCACGCAGCTCAAATGCAAATGCATAGGGGATGCCATTTTTGTAGGCCCAGTCCATAGAACTACCAGAGCTCACATCTGGGGAAGGAAAAAAAAGGATCATGATTTGTTTGTCCTGTTGAAAGAAATATACTGTTATCATAATATTGTACGTCAGACTCTTAGTGAGTACTTACAACTCAGGGCCTTATTCTCCAAGGTGCTGAACACCCTCATCTCCCAGAGAAGTTCATGGGCATCCAATATCTCATGGAAGGGACTTAGCATCATATATGATTAGGTCCATAGTTAACATGGGAAAAATCTAATAATTATCTTTTATGTAAAAAGACTTTCACACCAGGAAAGTTTTTCTCTCCATTCTCTTTCTCCTACCTCATTTACTGAACCCCTATCGTGTGCTCACTGCTGTACAGAGCTTCAAGGACACTGCTGTCCCTGTCTCCAGGTGATTACAATCTAAGGTCTCAGCCCTGCAAAAGTGCTCATCCATGCAGACCCTTTCTTTGCATGATCCAATTGACTTCAATTGGACTCTTCATGTATGTAAGAACACGTTGCAGGATCAGGGCCTAAGAAGACAAAGTAGACTAAACTTTTCCTTTAATTTGTTTTTTCAAAAATAATTTCCATCCCTTCTCTATTTTCCATGGTTTGCTTAGTGCATAATAACATTTGCAGGGATGGTGGTTAACACTGATAAACCTCACAGGAGAACTGTGTTCCTCATACTTTTTCCTTGCCTCTATATTTTAATTATCATATATACTTAGATAAAGATTATCTTTTAAAGCCTATTTTCTTCAACATGATCCTAACCATTAAGTCCCAATGCTATACTTGTGACATGGCAAAAGACTGTATGGTTATAAAACAAACGTATCACTTTGCTGAAGGACTAAGCACAAAGAGAAAGTGAGTTGTGAGTAAAGGTGAAAAATGCTTTACTGAGCACATTTGTATCAGTAACAGAGGAAATACAGAAAACTATCTTGCTATGTTTATAAAATGCCGTTTTAAGCCTGTCCTAACTGAGCAAATTCAGTCTTAAAATGGTTATCAAATCACAGGGTCCTAGTGAAAAGTTAATGGGGTGTTATAGAAAACTATTGAACTTTTTCCTTACTAACCTCCTGAGAGAGCTCAACTGACAAACATTGTTAGCTAAAACCCAAGCTTTAAAGATCCTTTGCCCTTGGGGGAAGAATAAGCATTTGAATTCAATTTTTTTTTAAAAGATGATTTCCAAATACAGGTGCACTTGCTATTATTTATTCTCAATGAGAAACTGGGATATTCTAAATCCAGCTTTTAAAAAGACCACCTCAGTTTCTGAATGAACATCATGTGCAGTGATATCTCAATTACAAGGGGAGAGAGCGAGAGCATGGAAATGTTTATTATTAATTTTTTTCTCTCAATCTCAAGATTTAACTGTTAAATATCCTGTTTTGAAGTTTTCTATTGATCTTTGTGTATGCTAAAATTTACTGCAGCTCCTTGGACATGTTCCTTGTGTCTCTTCTTTTCTCTCTAGAAACTGTTGCATTTATCTCTGCCATTGCAGATGGATTTAATCAGTTACACCTTCCCCCCTGCCTTCCTCACCTGCCACAATTTGATCAAAGTTCACTTTAGACAAGATTTGCTTTCTTTGTTATAGTACAGGCCGCCCTATATACCACATTTAGGTCAAAGTAACAAACCAGTTTGAGAGAAACTTACACAAAGTGCTAGAAGCAGGGCCATATCTGTATCTTATACCATAAGCAGACTGAAGAGCATTAACAGCATTATAAGCTGCAGATTCCTGTGTATGGGAGGAAAGAATAAATACTTTAGACTTCACATTAATTTCTGTAATAGGATTGGAACTTCAACTACAGAACGCTTACTCCTAATGCAATACTAGTTTGGATGATCCTCCTAATGCAATACTAGGTTTTATGATCCTGTGGAGCCTAAGTTACCATATTTTCAGGAGAGCTGGCAGTTTTTCAAAGAGACAATATTAAAGACACAACAGCTTGCTATCTCACTGTGAAGGAAATATAACAAGAGGCCAATATGACTGCATCAGAAACTTTTGGATGACCTAAAAATCAAAATGGAACCTTGCAAAAAGTGGATAGGTGGACAAATTGCTAAGGATAAGGATAAAACAATACTCATTAACAGAAGCAAATCAGAAAGGCTTTGGCACCAGTACTGTAAGTTACACCTAGCAAGGGACACAAAAGGCAGTAAGAAAAGGTCCTATAAATATATTGAGAGCAATAGAAAGATGAAGGAAAGTGTAGGTCCACTACTTTCCAGGGAAGGAGAGCTAATAATAGATGACACCAAGAAGGCTGAGGTGTTTGAAGCAAAATAGGCATTAGTCTTCTATACAAAAATTAAGTGTGAGCAGATGCTTAACACAATTGATATTAACAACAAGGGGGAAGGAACACAAGCTTGAATAGGGAAAGAACTTGATAATGAATATTTAGATAAGTTAGATGTATTCACATTGACAGGGCCTGCTGAAATTCATCCTAGGGTATTTAAGGAATTAGCTGAAGCAATCTCAGAACCATTATATTCAAGAACTTATGAAGGACTCATGAAGTCCCAGAGGACTGGAGAAAGGTGCTGTATTTGCCTATCTTTAAAAAGGGGAACAAAGAGGATCCAGGGAATTATAGACCAGGCAGCCTAACTTCGATACTTGGAAAGATACTTGGACAAATTGTTAAACAGTCAATTTATAAGTATCTAGAGGATAATAAGGTGATAAGAAATTGCCTACATAGTTTTGTCAATATCATGCCAAACCAACCTCCTTTCCTTCTTTGTTGGGATTTCTGGCCTAATGGATGGGGGGCGGGAGGGGAAGCTGTAGATGTGATCATCTTGATTTTAGTAAAGCTTTAGACACAGTCCCTCATAAGCAAACTAGGGAATGGTGTCTAGATGAAATTGCTATAAAGTGGGTGCATGATTGGTGGAAAATGTGCACTGAAAGAATAGTTATCAGTGGTTCAGGGTCATGTGGGGAGGAGGGGTACCAGAGGGTCTCTCCTGGGTCTGGTGCCTACTCAATAGTTTCATTAATGACTTGGATGATGGAGGGGATGGTATGTGTAACAGAGCGCTGGGCAACAACAGCTGTACTATAACTCTGATCACTGGATCATCAATTAAATTGTCCTGGAGTAAATGGGAGGGGAAAAGCTGCACCTAATTGATAGATTCGAGGTGGACTATAAAGGGCTATAAAACTAATTAACCCATGAGCCCATAAAGTATAAAAGGCACAGGAAAGTAGTGCTTGTGGGGAAGAGAGACACTGGAAAGCTTTTGAGAAGCAGAGACAGGAAAGAGCCTCAGGGGGAGTGCCCTTCTGTCTCTCCACTCCTTGGCAGAGGGAGCTAAGAATTATGTACTTGTAAATACTGAGCTGTGCAAGTTTGTAACGGGGAACACTGTAAATAAATTGCACAAGGCATTTGTCCAGAAGGTCTCTGAGCAGGCTGTGGCTAGAAAACAGACCGGAGTAGGATAACATGCTGTTACACTGCAGACTTGTCCGGGATCTGAACTGGTGCAAGGGTTAGATGGCTTAGACAATGTAGGAGACCTGGCACTCATAGGTGCTGAAACTAGGAGTGTGGGGGGTGGTGCAGCACCCCCTGACTCAAAGTAGTTTCCATTCTATACATGGTTTACAGTTTGGTTCAATGGCTCACAGCATCCCCCACTATATAAATTGTTTCAGCATCCCTGCTGGCAACGGTGACAAGACAGCAATAGAAGATGCAGAAGACTCTGTAAAGTTTCCAGCAGTCACACCATCTGGACAGGCAGGTGTTGCTTATCTGGCAGGAAGAGCTGGAAAAGAGTCTGCAGGACTTTATATGAGAGCAATCAGGCACAGGGACTGGGTCTGTATAAAATGGGTCCTATGAACAGCCCAAATGCACTCCTGGGCACCTTTGAGAGGGTGGCTATGGGTGCAGGCTGGGACAGAAAGTTGGACACTGTGGCTAACCTCCCTCCACTTTGATTGGGGAAGCCCCCAAGTGGCCTATGTGGCTCTAAATGACAAGCAGGCATAAAACTACAAGGTGGTTACAGGTGGCTACGAGGTGGTTACAGGTTAGATAAACACCTGTCAAGGATGGTCAAGGCTAACTTGGTCCTGCCTCTGCAAAGGGGGGTTCACTAGATGACCTGTGGGGGGCCCTTCCAGCCCTACATTTTTATGATTCTACAATTTAATGGATAAACACATTTTTGACAGCAAAATGATTTTTGTTTTCAGCAGTGTTGTTGTAGCCATGTTGGTCCCAAAATATCAAGGAGACAAGGTGAGTGAGGTAATATATTTTATTAGACCAACTTCTGTTGGTGAAAGAAGCAAGCTTTTGAACTGCTTTTCAGGTGTGGGAAAGGTATTCAGAGTCTCACAGCTAAATGCACGGTGGAACAGATTGTTTTGCATGAGTAGTTAACACACATTAGAAGACCATTCAAGGTAATGTGGCCAGGTAACACCTCTGCAGTCAGAGGACAAAAAAGTGGGGTTAGTGGGTTATGAATTGTTGTAATAAACCATAAATCCAGTGTCTTTATTAGTTGCATGATTTTTAATGTCTACCAAAGTTACGAACTGAAGCTTTGGGGCTCATCTTTTGAAGGTGTTGTGCAGGTTTCATTTGAGGATGAGGACTGAGAGGTCAGATATGGAGTGATAGTTTTGTGAAAAGTGTTTACCCATGGATGATAGGTTGTTTTTGTCTATCATGTTTGTGAGTTCATTTTTGAGGGTATAGTGATTGTCTGGTTTCACCCACATATTTATTATTGGGGTATTTAGTGCACTGGATGAGAGATGCCACATGTTGTAATAGGCATGTATAGGACCCATGGATCTTGAAGGGTGTGTTGATTATTGTATCAGTGGAGATGTCAACAGATGCAAAAACATGTAATAGCAGGGTCTGGTACTGCTTTGTTTTTGTGGATCCTGGACTGTGGGGAGTTGTTTGAAGGCCAGAAAATGGGAAGACATTTTTCAGGATGTGTTCTCCACAGACCATGGGTTGTAATTGTTTATTAATACCCCATATGGGTTCCAGTGTTACATTTTTTTTGTCCAACAAGTAGGATTATAGAAAATTTGTTTTGGACTGGGCATGGAGCTCAGCCTATATGTAGCTTTTCACTGGAGCAGAAACTACTTTTTATCCTAGAAGAAATTCCAGTACACTAACATAGAATCCCGCAAGTGGTCTTTTTTGGTTTATAGTTGCCTCTGTTGGTTTGTAGTGGAAGAACTGTGCTGCAAGAGGTTCCCAGCCTGTGCTTGTTTCTCTCCCAGCCCCATAAGGGGGAGGGAATGCATGGAACTAGGAAATGAAGCTAATGCTATAATGAGCTCCTGTGGGAAATTCAACAGGTTTGGAGGTGGGAGTGATCCTGTGTAGACTGGCCATTTCCCAGCTCCGCTCCTGCCCATCCACTTACCCCAAAATAGAGACCCCCAGCTACATGCCATTCTTTGAGATCTGTGAAAAGGGGTGGGGCTTCCACTTGGGCCTATTTCTCCTCTGATATTGCTTGCAATCCACCATCTGAAATACATGTAGGGGAGTGGAAAAATGCTATGGTTTCATATGGGTGACCTATCACTGAGGAATAATCTTACAACATCACACCAGGATGTATGTCATGGAAGGGAGAAAATATTGATAATTGATATTCAATTTCAAGGTTCCAAGGACCCGTATATCAAATAATGGTCAAACAAAAAAAAACCCTGTTGAAAACATTTTGGAGAAATTCTATTGCAATATTATTTTAAAAGTAGGATAATATTGTACTGATTCCTGTTCAGATGTGGCAACTGAGTGAAGGTCCATGGTAAATGACCATAATATGCTTCCAATATAAAGGAAACAAACACCTGGATGTAGTGAGTGCACAGTTCTCAGGCTACCAGCAATGTGTTCTCTCCATCTGTTTGTGCCACATATAGAGAAGGAAGGGAACAATTTTGAAATGCTTCATATGCTATATAGGTCTGATCCTGAATGATGCTGAGCAATCAAAATTCCAAGCGTGTTTCAAGAGCAGGCCCTGAGAACTTGCAATATTAGCAGATTTCAGCAAAGGGAGCTGCGAATACTGAAACAAAGGATTATATAGAAAAAAATATGACTAGTAAATTAAACTTTAAATAAAAAACCCTTCAGATTGAAATAACTGGTGCAGACATTTACCAAGCAATAACTGAAGTCCAACTTCCCTTTAAAGATCTTAACATAACAGGTTTCAACTGAAACTTAATAAGGGAGTTGTCTAAATTAGAGCCAAATATCTATGCACGTTGTTACCAATATACTGCACTCCAGTTTCAAAGCATCACTGAATAATTTACCACTTTAACTGAAACAACAGCACACTAGTGTGTAGTGAACTGGACAGAAGCATCTTTGCTGTCTGCTCAGGAATAATTAACACTAAATGTTCCTAACCCCTCATGCATGTGGAGGCCCCTGGAACAGCTTTCACTTGCTGGCCAACCTCAACACATGAAATCCATCTGGACGAATAAAGCGTTTTCAGACAACCACAGGAGAGAGATAAATGGGAGGGAAGCTTCATTATAATTCTGCTTTCCACCTCAGTACAGCTCTTCACAAAAGTTCAAGTGAGCTGAAATCTTACCATATTTGATTATGGTAGATATTTTAAATATTGAAAATCAATACATCTTGAAGCTAAACTAGCAATGGATGGCCATTTCCAACAGTTGACAAGAAGGTGTGAGTAACAGTAGGAGGAAAATTAGCATGGGGTTTGTCAACTGTTGGAAATGGGCCATCCTGATTATCACTACAAAAGCTTTTTTGTTCTCCTTCTGATAATAACCCACCTTAATTGATTACTCTCATTACAGTTGGTATGGCAACACCCATTTTTTCATGTTCTCTGTGTGTATATATATCTTCCTACTGTATTTTCCACTGCATGCATCTGATGAAGTGGATTTTAGCCCACAAAAGCTTATGCTCAGATAAATTTGTTAGTCTCTAAGGTGCCACAAGTACTCCTCATTCTTTTTGCTGATACAGACTAACATGGCTACCACTCTGAAATCTGTTACCAACAGCTTGACTCTTCCATTTCACTATGCTTCTCTCCTATGTTTACTGCTTGTGTTGAACTAGCCCATCAATACAAAAGTACTTTTTGTTTGTTTCCTCTTCCAAAAAAACGTTCAGGGAGCTAGTGAGATTGAAATGCAAGCAGATGTAAAGGCCAGGATGTCAGTGGAACATTAATAAAGTTTATTTTGATTGCTTTATATTTAAAAGCCATAATTGTCCAGAGATGTTGGCTTCTAATTGGAGGTTATTGCTAAAAGTGTCTTTGGCTGCTTTTTCAGGTATCTGCTCCACTTAACCTGTCACTGGCTCTTAAAGGGCCTGATCCCAGGTCCAGTGAAGTCAATGGAAAGGCTTCCACTGATCCAATGAATAAACCCATAACTGTTAAACCGAATTCCTCTAATTTAAATGCTACAGATGGGAAGGGTAGAGAGTGGGCCAGGGTTCCCCAACATAGACTGGAAGAAGAATCCAGATGATTAGAGCAAGATGCATTAAGATTTACTGATGTGTAAAAGCCTTCACTTTAAGATTCTTTCTCAAGAATTAATTTGTTGACCCACTGCCTGCTTCTGTCTTTGCCTGCTACTTTCTCATTTCATTCCAGATGTGTCCATCAGGATATTCTGCAATTTTCTTCTTGGCATTGGAAGACCAGTTCTTCCTAATGCCATATCTTCTCTTTCTGCTGTCTTGCCAGTTCTTGAAGGTAGGTTTGCTTTCTCTATTCTCCAGATGAAATATTAGAGTTTCATGTTCTTGATCTAATGATAGTGACTACTTCACTTGGGTGGAACTCCCTCTAGACCCTACTCTCCCTTCATGGAATCAACAGATGATTCATTCACTATCAGGAATTACTTACTGATGCATTGCAAATTAAATGTTTGGTCATGCTGCAACTCCTTATAATCCTCATTTTTAGCTGTTCTGGCTTCTTGAATCACTCATAGTTTGCTCCACTTCCCAAGCATGACATCAGACACAGGAAATTTTCAAGAGTTGGAGCAATTAAGTCTTAATAGAAATAGTGTCAGGAAAGATCTTTTAATTGTCCTAATGCCTCCCTCCCCCCCAAAAAAATGCTGCTGAGCCCCTCAATCCATACTCCAGATCCATGCAACTAAGAGAATTCAGTTTGTACTGTATTATGATGGAGGAGGGGTAAAACCTAAGTGAAGCTGGTGAGTATGATACTGCCTTACATTCAGGATTAAAGTTAGGAGCTGTTAAGCTCCTTTTTGGAGTAAGATAGCTGAAATAATAGGAGCCACAATCCAAAAAAGAGGCATAGTGAAAGGCTGGTCAGAAGCTGAGCTATGTGGGTGGAGGGTGTTTTGTGGGGTACTAAATGCAAATGCAGCAAGTGGGTATTATTTGGTGGAGGGGTTTGTGTCTGTGGACAGAAGCAGACCTCAAGAGAAGCACCAGTAATGTGGCCTTGAGAGAAAGTCAAGAGGGAGAGATCTTTGGGCAGTGCTGGCTTTAAAGATGCTTGGTACTGTAAGCAAAGAAACTGTCCCCTGTTTAATTTTATACAAAGTCTGGGAAACTGGACTTTTTAGAAAAGCTTTGTAAATAAACAGGATTGCATGAAAAACCCCTGACTCCATCATCAATTTCTCCTAAAGGAAACAACCCACAAGACCTTAAATATTGGCTGATTGCTCAGATCAAAGGGGGTAACAGTATTAGCTCAGTGAGCTGCAATATTAGGGGTTAGAAGCTTTATTTCTGGATGAAAATGTAATAGTTAATAGGTTTCTATATTGTTAATAAGTTCAAACTTTAAAATATCAAATCTTTTTTATGTCAAGTATTTATACCTCTTCAGTTCTTTCAAACATATAGAGATAGACTTTCAGCTAAGTGCATGGGGATTTAGTAACAGCTTCCATTAATATTTAATAGTTTACGATAACACTAATTAAAACTCCACTGATTAGCTTATAAATTACTTTATAGAGATTGATGGAAGAAACTATCCCATTCTAAGTGAGTCACCATTAATTCAATTAGAATAAAGGTTACATAACCAGTATAAGACTGTAAATAGAGCTGAAATAAATATTGCTAAATATGACGTATTAGAGAACCATGTCTGCTTTATAAACAATAACAGAAATAGCATAGAAGGGTGTGTAATCTCCAAGAACTATTGCACTTACCACACAGCTGAAATTTGGAATTGTTGCATACTTGTAAGAGTATGGATACAGCAACATCTGAGCATATGCATGAAAAGACAGATAGGCTTTTATTTGTTTCCGGCGTTTGCGAAGAAAGTGAGCTACAGCTTTTACTTCAGGCTCAGACTCGGGAAAGGGACCACAGTACGTATCATCACATGGGTGAAAGGAAGCCCCCTCATCTACACATTGAAAAAGAAAAATAGCAATGAATGTTCACAAACCGCATGTAACTGTCCAATTCTGGCTTACTTTGTGCTTATGGAGACGCCTAAAAAACAGCACACAAATTGACATCCTACTTCTGGAAACACAGAGAACCTGCTACCTGAAAAGAATGAATGGAAGCAAACAGCCAAGAAATCAGTGGAATAGAATGAATTTTTATCCACTAGGCATATATCCTTGCCACAAAGATGACACAGGCCTCCCCCAGGAAACTGGAATTGCAACTGGCACATAGCAATACATTGAACAATTCAGAACTTCCATTCTTCACGGCAAACTGAATTTCACTGTTTACAGTAGGATTATAAGGATCTAGGATCTTATGAGATTACCCTGTTTACTATTGGAGATATGTTTATTTTCATGATTCATTTAATGCTGTAACTGGAGATGAAATATCAAGAAAGTGCAAACTCTTTGGGACTCTGGAAAATAGCTATTTCTTGTAGCTGTAATATTTGAAAAGACGTTTAGACAGGATGCTCTTGAGACTTAGATGACTTGGTGGCCATCTGCTCTGCAGGGAGCAAACCATCTGCCCTCACCATAACCACTGCATACCCACATTTGCTTAAGTATAGCTATCTTTTCAAATCCCAGCTCATGATCTTAGAGCTATATTCATTTTTGAATCTGCAGTTGGGGCTGGTAGTTTTTTTTTCATCACTTCTGTAAGTGCCATCCCATTTTAGGTATCAAGCTGAGTAGCTCTCAGCGGTGGCTGCAGGCACCAGTGCTCCAAGCGCGTGCCTGGGGAGGCAAGGGGGGGGTGCCCTGTCTGCCGTGCTTGGGGTGGCAAAAAAGCTAGAGCCGCCCCTGGTAGCTATTGCTATTATATTTCATGTTATTAAGGATTCCTGCAAAGCCCTGGTTTCCTTCCACTTAAAGTGAAAGACACTTATCATATAAAAGAAATTTATGAAAAAAGTACTTAAGACCCTGGCAGTAGCAAGGAATATGGTAGTCATAGTGTTATTGCTCTGCAGCTCTCTGTTAAAATCTGTAGTTGTCATGTGAAAACAGACTTCATTTACCTCAGGCTAAGCCCAGAACCTGAGCTGAGGCTAAGAAGTGCTCAGCACAGCTCAGGAGGGAGGGTACAGAGGTGACTTTCGCATTTCCTGATCCTGCAGCCTCCTGGGTTCCTGGCATAAATTATAGCAGCCTGAAGGCTGGTCTCTATAATCCCAAGGAGCATTTCCAGAAGTCTGGACTCACTAGCATAAGGGATCCAAGGACATGGCCCTTTTTCCTAGCCTTGTGTCCTCACAGTCAGGTGGGGTGGCTGGTGTAGGTGCCACTGACAGCTTATTGCCACCCTCAACATTCTAGTATGTTGGGGAAAATCCTCAAATGTCTAACCTGGCGGGTTAGTTTTAGGCAAAATCTGTGTCCCAATTTAAAAAAACCCCAAACCCTGTGAAACTACTGAGATTGTTGGGTTTTTTTAAAAATA
This sequence comes from Mauremys mutica, assembly GCF_020497125.1. Lineage (NCBI taxonomy): Eukaryota > Metazoa > Chordata > Testudines > Geoemydidae > Mauremys > Mauremys mutica. The sequence goes on along the minus strand of NC_059073.1, from coordinate 62,774,919 downwards.
AAAATACCAAACAATCTCTCTGTGAAACCCATCAAATTTTTTGCACAACTTTTGCCAAAATAGGCAATGGTATGAAAATTTTCTTATTCAGAAAATTGTTTTGAAGAACAGATCTACTTTTAAGGTAATGTATATTAAAGAGAGAACTTAAAAATGCATTTCAATACTGCCTTGACATGACTATACTTTCATTGCCAGACAGAAATCTTGTCCATAATAAATAAAAACAAGGTGTAACCCCTTGCTTCCAGATAAACCCATATTTATACCATAAATTAGTTTTAATAATGCCTACATGCTGACTGAACAACCCTGAAGAAGACTCCTCCCTCACACAGAACCAGTGCAGAAAACAAGATGAAGAGCAGGCTCTAGTTTCTCTCTCTGTATAAGAATAGATTTTTCTAAACTCTCTTCTTATAATGAAGTTGTCCTGTGAATGAATGACTTTGGATAATGCAATGAGCTCACTACGAGTTTCCATACTGAAAGTTCTTTAAAGTTACAAACAGAATTGGGGAGGGGGAGAAAGACGGTAAACATCAACTACTATCAAGTATCAAAGCTACAGTCACAAGGAGAAAATAGAAATACAGTAAATGTCAACCATCTGCCTGATTTTTGTATCCTGCAGTGTTTTATTGAGACAGTCAAATCCTTCAGAACACACTGCAGATGTGCAAGGCCCAAAATAAACTGGAAATGCTGTGTTCACACTGTGTAGAAGTGTTGAAATGAATAGAGCTCATTTTCATACAGAAGCATTGAGGTTGGATTAAGGGTGAGATAAGGAACAGTACAAGCCCCAGACTTGCTTGCATCTCCTACTTCTGCCAGTATGAGGTAATCTTCTCCACAGCCCAACTATGTGGCAGGCCTTAGGTGGAAATTCTCCCCCCAACTCCCAATTTCCTATGCTAAGTGTCAGTGAAGCTCTTTAAATTGTGTTTGGTTTATGAGATGAGGATTTGTCCCTAAGTATTTGCCTAAAATATTATTTATACTATAAATAGTGTCTAATGGATCTGCATGAGGATTATGTTAGGTGTTATATGCACACATGTAATAAGACAGTCCCTGTCCTAAAGAGCTTGCAATCTGTACACTCTATACTTTAAAACTGTTGTCGCTTCTAGTGTTGACTTTGGTTGCCCACTCCACACTTTAACTTAAAGGAATAATTGTGTTTCCCTTGAGCCAGGGGCTGCAAAGTGAAATTTACTAAGATCACTGATAAATTTCCTTTTTCAGTCTTCACAGAATACAAAGCAATGGAGTAAAATATAGCATCAAGGAGGTACGCTAGAAGAGAAGAGAAAAGAAGGTGGCACAGCAGTGTCACTTAATTCAAAGAAGAAACTCCTGGTACCCAGCCATTTGGGTGTCACACTTGGGCAGGTACTACACAAAAACAGGATTTGTGCTCACAATGTACGTGCCCAGAAGCACCCATATGCATTTCAAATCCTGCCTGCAAACTGTAAACACAACTGACCCAATTAAGAAGTTTTTAGAATCTACCTTATGAGAATTCACAGTGCAGAACTTTAAACAGATCAGGACAATGTAAGCATGGAAATATGATAATCCTCCATCATCTCCACTTCAGTCAGGGTAGTGAGATGACTGAGCATGCGACTTGGAGTAAGGAACTTCAGAGTTCTAATCTTGTCTCTTTCACTGACTGATTTGTTTATCCTTGGGCAAAATACTGACCTTCTAATCAGTCTCATTTTTTGTTTCTGAAAAAAATATTTTCTTCAAAGGGATGTTCTGAAGATCAGTAAATTGCTATTTGTATAGAAGTCCCTTTAAGGATGGACTGGGGTCTCATTAGGGAGCAGTCTATGTATTTGGTGGAGCGAGGAGCAGGACTGAATGAACATGCCACTACTCTACTTGCACTACATTGATGACATCTTCCTCATCTGGACCCATGGAAAAGAAGCCCTTGAGGAATTCCACCATGATTTCAAGAATTTCCATCTCACCATCAACCTCAGCCTAGACCAATCCACACAGCGGTCCTTTCCTTGACACTACTGTGCTAATAAGCGATGGTCACATAAACACCACCCTATACTGGAAACCTACTGACTGCTTACCTACATGCCTCCAGCTTCCATCCAGGACACACCACACGATCCATTGTCTACAGCTAAGCTCTAAGATACAACCACATTTGCTCCAATCCCTCAGACAGAGACAAACACCTACAAGATCTCTATCAAGCATTCTTAAAACTACAATACCCACTTGCTGAAGTGAAAAACAGACTGACAGAGCCAGAAGAGTACCCAGAAGTCACCTACTACAAGACAGGCTTAACAAAGAAAATAACAGAATGCCACTACCCGTTACCTTCAGCCCCCAACTAAAACCTCTCCAACGCATCATCAAAGATCTACAACCCATCCTGAAAGATGATCCCTCACTCTCCCAGATCTTGGGAGACAGACCTGTCCTTGCTTACAGACAGCCCCCCAACCTGAAGCAAATACTCACCGGTAACCACACACCACAGAACAAAAACACTAACCCAGGAACCTATCCTTGCAACAAAGCCTGTTGCCAACTCTGTCCACATCTATTCAAGGGACACCAACCATCATAGGACCTAATCACATCAGCCACACCATCAGGGGCTCATTCACCTGCACATCTACCAATGTGATATATGCCATCATGTGCCAGCAATGCCCCTCTGCCATGTACATTGGCCAAACCAGACAGTCTCTACTCAAAAGAATAAATGGACACAAATCTGACATCAGGAATCATAACATTCAAAAACGAGTAGGAGAACACTTCAACCTCTCTGGCCATTCAGTAACAGATTTAAAGGTGGCAATTTTGCAACAGAAAAGCTTCAAAAACAGACTCCAATGAGAAACTGCTGAACTTGAATTGATATGCAAACTAGATACTATCAATTTAGGCTTAAATAGAGACTGGGAATGGCTGAGCCATTACACACATTGAATCTATTTCCCTCATGTTAAGTATCCTCACAGCTTCTTGTCAAACTGTCTTAAATGGGCTATCTTGATTATCACTACAAACGTTTTTTTTTCTCCTGCTGACAACAGTTCATCTTAATTAATTAGCCTCTTAGAGTTGGTTGGGCGACTCCCACCTTTTCATGTTCTCTGTATGTGTGTATATATATCTCCTCACTATATGTTCCATTCTATGCGTCCGATGAAGTGGGCTGTAGCCCACGAAAGCTTATGCTCAAATAAATTAGTTAGTCTCTAAGGTGCCACAAGTACTCCTGTTCTTTTTTTGAATGAACATGGGGAATGAATTCTGACTTCTTAAACTATAAATCCATCAGGGCAGGGATATGTTGGTTTTGTTCTGTATAGGGCAAAGGACATTGCAGGAACTAAATAAATAATAGTCGTTGTGTATTTGGTTGTCATGGTAATAGAATCTTGTGTTGCTATGGCAACTGAGTTAGATTATTAGGGGATAGCCCAGCCAGCTTTGGCTGGCCATTGGTTAGTTCTGTGTGTGGCAATAAATGGCTGCCTCAAGATTTACAGTTCTGCGTATCCAGTGATTTCTTCCTAAATCTGTTGCCCCCAAGGATGTAACAGTCCTAATACACAAAGCAGTCCAGATAGTATTGTTATAGGGCAACAAATCCATTCTGCATAGAAAAGACAGATTTCACTCATTCAGAAAAGACAAATATCTTCCAGAACCAAGGAACAGGAATTTGTATTTCAATGCAGGGGAGAGGGGCAAGGGAGTTAAGGGAAACTGAGATAGATCAATTGGGGGCTGAAAAAATGTGTGTGGGCATTAATAATATGATAAGATACAATAAAATATTCCTCCAAGGACATGACACGAGAACTGCCCACTACAACGTGAAAGCAATCGTTTCTTTTGTGCACATACATTTTGTTTTTAAAAATATCTATGGCTGGTGGTCATAAATTTAAGCAAAGAATGGTGCAACAGCATGGGCTGTATCTTTGGGTTAGTTTGGCTTTGCATCTATACCTTAAAGTTGCCCTAAATCGGGGGGTCAGTTCTGGGAATCTCTCTCTCCCCTACATGGGGGATTCTCAGGTTGCATTGACTTGTTATAGCTGCTCCTATACCAACCCCCTCCCTGTAGCCAGTGGAGTGAGTGGTCCAACTTAGGAGTGTTCTACTCTAGACCATTAGATTAACCCAGTTACATCACTCAAGGGTGTGAAAAATCCACACTCCTGACGGACATAGTTAAGCTGACCTAAGTCTCCATGTAGACTGTGCTAGGTTGATGGAAGAATTCTTCCATTGATCAAGTTACTGCCTCTTCGGGAGGTGTATTACCTGTGCCAATGGGGGAACCCTTCCTGTCTCCAATGAAATGCTACAGTGGCACAGCTGCAGTGCTACAACTGTGCTGGTGAAGTGTTTCAAATGTAGACAAGCCCTTAGTGATCCCAGAGTGGAAGAAAAGCCCTTTAGGGCCACAGGTAGCAATTCAGGGCTTGTCTACACAAGGACAGTCAGGAAAATTAAACCACATTCATCCCATGTGTGGATGCCCTTACTCAGAATTAAAGTAAGTTAATTAAGTTTACCTTAATTCACTTCCAAAATGGAGAAAGCTAAACCAAATTAAGGCCACTTTAATTTTGAATAAGAGCATCCACACCATGGTTTAATGCTGTTTAACTAATCTACTTGAAATTCACACATTTAGTTAATTTGGATTAATTTTCCTGAATGTCTCTGTGTAAACGAGTCTTAGGGGAGCCTTAAAGTTGCTCTAAATTGCTCCAGGGAACAGCACAGATTTGTCCCAAATCAGGGAAGCACAAAGATGGCCTTTGCCTCGTCCCTCCTGAGCACCTCTTTATCACAGCTCAGGACATGGGCCCATGTGTTTAGGCACTAGCCTAGGAAAAAAGTGGGAAGTAACGGACTGGAATTGGGTTGGAGGGAGTGAGATGGTAAAAGCAGAAATATTAACAAGATAGGCAATATGGGAGAAGAGGAATGGAAGCAACAGTATAAAATTTAAACAAGTAGATTTAAGGGCTCATAATAGATGCAAAAGATGGTGTCAAAACTGTAAGTGTATTTTACTGGATTTTCTAATATTTCTGTTCTGTCCTTCCTTGACTTGCCATCACTATGATTAATACTGCTTGCCTAATTTACTTTTCTCCATAAAATTTGCTAACTTATGTAGAGATAAAAATAACAAATCACTAGATGGCAGACTGTGGAGCCTTTCCTCCTAGCAGTGACTGAGCATTTCCTCATGCAACTAGTCTCACTGAAAGTAATGAGACTATTTTTATTATTTGTATTACAGTAGCATCTGCAGGCTCCAAGCTGGATCAGACCCCCAGATTTAGGGCATTTTTTCAAAAAAGAGCTAGCTAAGTTCATGGAGGATAGGTCCATCAATGGCCTCCGTTTGCTAGAAGCTGGGAATGGGTGACAGGGGATGGATCACTTGATGATTACCTGTTCTGTTCATTCCCTCTGGGGCACCTGGCATTGGCCACTGTCGGAAGACAGGATACTGGGCTAGATGGACCTTTGGTCTGACCCAGTATGGCCATTCTTAAGTTCCTATGTTGTGCTAAGCACTGTATAAATACATAATGAGAAACAATTCCTGCTCGTAAGAATTTACAGTCTAAATAGACAATTCAGAGGGAGGGGAAACTCAGGTGAAAAGACTTACCCAAGGCCACACGACAGACACGAATAGAACCCTGGTTTTGTAGGTCCCAGTCTAATGTGTTACCTACTGCACCACTACTTGAATATATAGGTATATACCCATTTACATGTATTAAAGACTCTACAATCTAGATTATAAAATGTCATTTCTAGTTCAAGGGATCCATTTCTAATAATCTGCTATAATTCATTATTTTGAACTTAATCTATATTTAAGCAAAATTTAGGTCAGTTTCTGTTATAAATATTTATATAATAGAGTTATAAATTAATCTCTATACAATTAAAAGTAGCTCTTTGTTTCTTTTATAAACCTCCACTAATAGCCACCTTGAAATACTAAAAGGCACTTTTCTCAGCAAGGCCAGCAAAACATCTGAAGTCTCTAAGTCAAAACATTTTAGAAACATAAATAAAAAAAAAATTAGGAATTAAAAACAAACAAACAGATCAGTTAACACCATGAGCCATATTCACCATTGTGCATCAGCTCATTCCAGCAACACAAAGCAAGCTGTAAAGCTGGCTTAATTGGCTTCTTAAACTGGGTTTACAGCTGCTTGGCATCACTGGAGCAGTGCAAAGCAGTTAGTGCATACTCCTAACATTACAACTTCTTTCTCCACTTTTACCAAATTTCCCAGATAAACTCTACCTTGTGGCACCTGATATTTCAGAAAACGTGGTGTCTGTTTTGAGAAGTTAGGAGGAACATTCACAATCAAGTCTACGGTATAATGCAGGGGTGGCCAAACTTACTGATTCTCCAAGCCACAAAAGACAATCTTCAGAAGTTCGAGCTGGGGTGTGCCTGCTGGGGCTTCAGCCCCACTGCTGCTGAAGGCCCAAGCCCTGGCAGGCATGCCCTGCAGGGCTGAAGCCCCAAGCCCCGCCTCCCGCTAGGCAGAAGATTGTCTTTTGTGGCTTGGAGAATCAGTAAGTTTGGCTAGGGTTTGCTGGCCCCACTCAGTTGCATGGTGCCACAGGACCCCCTCCCTGCATGGCAGCTGCTGGAGCTGGCAAACTGGGAGCTGCGACCATGGGGAGAGACAGTGGCAAACAGCTGGGAGCATCAGGGAGAGCTGCTGCTTTTGCTGCTGCCTCTCCCAGCGGAGCTAACACCTGGGAGCTGCAGCGAGGGGCTACTGAGGGTAAGGGGTGTGTGTGACTTAAGCTGTTGGGGGAAGCAAACTTATAAATTGTGTCTGCCACGCTCAGCAGGCACCAGTCATCTCCGGCAGAAGCCGCTAGCCCCACCACCCTGCTGCAGGGCAGAAACCCTGAACTCCCCCTCTGCCAGTCTGGAAATGGAGAATGGGCAGGGGGTGCACTGTGAGCTGTACTTTAACGCATGTGGCTCGTGAGCCATGGTTTGGCCAATGGGACACTAGCTTCAATCTTAACTATGGAGAGGCTACTGCTGCTGTAGAATTTTCTGATCTATTCAGTGCTCTGGACAGTTAAATGCAGAATGACATTGTTATCCACATTCAGGTTATTTCCAGACTTACCACACCATTTCACTTTCCAGTTACGATTAGCATCTACACCATGGCAACGAAACTGTGAGTTCTTTGACCTCGTTTTTCTCCAAAATCGATCCTAGTCATAATTTTTAAAATAATGAAAATAATGGAATACATGTTGCTAAAACAACTATGTACATGTAACAAATCATCTATGTTGAAGATGCTCAGTGCAATATTTTAACTTTCTTACAAGTCAATTATATCCTTAGGCCACATATAATAAAGTGGTGGATCAAATCATTACAGCATTCAAATGAGACTTCTGTCTATAGTCATTTCATCTTTTCGATCTTAATATGTTTTCAGAAACATTGCCCAAACTACTTACATGGGTCCAGCTAAAGTGGTATCCATCCACATTAAATACTGGCATGATGTAGAAATACAGCTGATTTAGCATCCTTCTCATGGCAGGATCACTCTGGTATGTCTGAAGAGCCTAAAGGAGGAAGTAAAATAGAAGTAGTTTCTATAATAAACTGACTGTGGGCAGTTAGTACTACTTCATGGTTTCCTTCTGTAACAGGGGCTTGACCTTATTGCATTACTGCTATTCCAACAACTGTGCTTGAATGAAGTATTGTCTGTCCATAAATGAGACTAATAGCAACATGGTAATAAGACTATATTCAGAAAAGACTTTCAAAAGGAGATCATCCTATTGTTAGTTAATTTCAAACATACAGGAGAATGCTGGAAACTACTTGCTCTAAACAGAAACAAGTGCACTGAGCATTGGTGAGATGGCTGGGCAAAGGAGCTAAAAGTCAGTGGACTAGAGCCTCAGCTGGCATGAATCAGTTTAGCTCACACTAAGTCAATGGAGCTATGCCAATTTGCACCAGCTGATGATTGCACCTAATATTGGTGAGGTCATGACATATGAAAAGGCAAATGACAATGGTCACATCATATGTGAGACAAAGATCTCTTAAATTCAAAATCATCAACCCAAATTACTTGTCCACTTACAATTGGTCAAATCCTGTAGCCTGCACCAAGCCTGTGTACCATAGGTTGGACCAGTAACTGAAGGTGGAGGAAGTAATTCTTCACCTCTGCCAGATGCAGGAATGCAGTAGCCCATGCACATGCTGCACTTCTGAAGTGAGTTCTGGTTGGTCTATGTATTTGCAATTCCACCAGCCCCACAGACTCTCCTCCATTGTATGCAGAAGTGTGCAATCCTTGTGTAACTACCACCATCACTGGGCATTAACTCCACTGTTAAGGCTCCAATGCAGTAAAATGTTTAATCATGTGCTTAACTTTGAGGGAAGAAAATGTAACACATTGAACATAGGCTACATAGGCATGCTCCCAGCATCTGGCCACCCTGTGCAATGTAACCACAACAGTTCCATTCTAATGAAGGTCCTCAAGGTCCACACAGGAGTTGTGGTGGGGTTTACTTAAAACCGATCAGAGCTAAAATTATTGTTACTCACAAATGCTAGGGCTACAGTATCAGGTCAGGGAATTTAATACCTGTGCAGCTTGGTCCTGCAGATGCTCCAAGTGTGAAGCTCCCATTGAAGTCAAAGGATGTTATTCTGTGTGATGTAGCTACAAGAATGCTCCCATAAATTCACAGCAAGGGATATTTAGGTTAGATATTAGGAAAAACTTTCTAACTGTAAGGATAAGTATGCAGTGTGACAGATTACCAAAAAAGGTTGTGGAATCCCTGTCACTGGAGGTTTTTCAGAACAAGTTTGTCAAGTGCCTGTCATAGATAGTCTATGTATGCTTAATCCTGCTGCAGCATGGGGAGGGACATGGACTAGATGATCTCTGGAGGGCCCATCCAGCCTCTTCATTTCTATGTTCTATCATTGGACTTGTCTGGGGACAGAGGTACTGGAGACAACTCTTTCTTTATAGGTTTCAGAGTAGCAGCCGTGTTAGTCTGTATCCGCAAAAAAAACAGGAGTACTTGTGGCACCTTAAAGACTAACAAATTTATTTTAGCATGAGCTTTCGTGAGCTACAGCTCACTTCTTCGGATGCATCCGAAGAAGTGAGCTGTAGCTCACGAAAGCTCATGCTAAAATAAATTTGTTAGTCTTTAAGGTGCCACAAGTACTCCTGTTTTCTTTCTTTATAGCAACCGTGTTATTATTTCTATGAACCATTTGCCTATACTAACTTTGTTAATATTAGAAAGCCACTTCAAGGCTACCCATCAACATGGTTACAAATCTTCGTATTAGTGACACTGCTCTGCTGGCCTAGCAAAAGATAATTTTTTCAGAATGGAAGGCTATGGTTACTCCCGCAATGATGACTTAGAAAACCAAAACCCTGATCCTTTAGACTTCAGCATTTGCGTATTTATGCAAATTGAAGTAAATGAGGCTACTCATACACGTAAAGATATGCTTAAGTCTTTGTAGGATAAGGGAAATTATAGATTCTGTAAAAGTTCTGTATTCAATTAAATAAACTCAAAATGTGGGTTAGAGCAACTGAGCATCTCTTCCAGGCTTTTTTGTAGGGAGAAAGGATTTAGTTGGGGAAAGGATAGACTTTTTTGCCGTCTTATGTTTTCTTCTCATTACCAAATGCTATCAAGTATGGTGGAGATCATGTCCCTATAAGGAGGATTTCCATGTCAAAGATATTGAGTTTGAAATAGTCTCTAGTTTTTGTTTTCTGTATAGTGTTCTTCGGCTTCAAGTCACATACTGTAATTGTGCTCTTTTATAGGAACTGTTTTTTACCTTCAGTGTTGTGACGTATATTGTATTACCAGGCTGACATAATATGATACATACTTAAAAATCACACTGAAGAGCTTTTGGATGTCAAATTCTTCCTCAGCAGGGCACCCAAATAGTATTTATAAAATATAAGTACAGTACATAACAAAATTGTCATGAAAACTCAGAGAAAAAAATAAAAAGTAAACTGAAAAGGGTTATATGCTTTAAATTATATGAATAGTTGTAAAAGGGTGGCCAGCCACCTTTGCAGGACCAGGAAGTCAGGGGGTAGCCCGTCCTGTTTAATTAGCTTCACCCTGCCAAACCTGGGTTGGGTACAGGAATTAAAAAGGGGGGAAGCCAAGGAGTTAGGGGCTGAAACTGGATCTGGAATGTACACCCAGCAGTGGCAGTCACAAGAACATAAGAATAGCCATACTGGGTCAGACCAAAGGTCCATCTAGCCCAGTATCCTGTCTAGTGGGCAATGCCAGGTGCTTCAGAGGGAATGAACAGAACAAGTAATCATCAAGTGATCCATTCCCTATTGCCCATTCCCAGCTTCTGGCAAACAGAGGCTAGGGACACCATCCCTGCCCATCCTCGCTAATAGCCATCGATGGACCTATCCTCCATGAATTTTTCTAGTTCATTTTTTTGGACTCAGTTATCAGGCCTTATGGCAATAAAAAAGGCTGTCTCCATATGTACAAATAATTGAATCAACAAAATTATATTGCTAATAATAGAGTTAGGGCTGTCACGCGATTAAAAAATTAATCGCATGATTAATCGCACTCTTAAACAATAATAGAACACCATTTATTTAAATATTTTTGGATGTTTTCTACATTTTCAAATATATTGATTTAAATTACAACGTAGAATACAAAGTGTACAGTGCTCACTTTATATTTATTTTTTATTACAAATATTTGCACTGTAAAAAAACCCAAAAGAAATAGTATTTGTCAATTCACCTAATACAAGTACTGTAGTGCAATCTCTTTATCATGAAAGTTAAACTTACAGATGTAGAATTATGTACAAAAAAACTGCATTAAAAATAAAACAATGTAAAACTTTAGAGCCTACAAGTCCATTCAGTCCTACTTCTTGTTCAGCCAATCGCTCAGACAAACAAGTTTGTTTACATTTGGGGGAGATAATACTGCTCGCTTCTTGTTCACAATGTTACCAAAAGTGAGAACAGGTTTTCACATGGTACTATTGTAGCAGGCATTGCAAGATATTTACATGCCAGATGCACTAAAGATTCATATGTCTCTTCATGCTTCAACCACCATTCCAGAGGACATGTGTCCATGCTGATGATGGGTTCTGCTTGATAACAATCCAAAGAAGTGTGGACCGACGCATTTTCATTTTCGTCATCTGAGTCAGATGCCACCAGCAGAAGGTTGATTTTCTTTTTTGGTGCTTTGGGTTCTGTAGTTTCTGCATTGGAGTGTTGCTCCTTAAAGACTTCTGAAAGCAAGCTCCACACCTCATCCCACTCAGATTTTGGAAGCAGGGGTGGCTCCAGGCACCAGTGCAGCAAGTACGTGCCTGGGGCGGCAAGCCACGGGGGGTGGCCTGCCAGTCGCTGTGAGGGAGGCAGTCAGGCAGCCTTTGGCGGCATGCCTGCGGGAGGCCCACCAGTCCCACGGCTTCGGCGTCAATTCGGCGGTGGGTATGCGAAAGGCGTGGGACTGGCAGATCACCCGCAGAAATGCCACCTAATCTGCATGACCAGTGGACTGCCTGCAGGCGTGCCACCGAAGGCACCTGACTGCTGTGCTTGGGACGCCAAAAAACATAGAGCTGCCACTGTTTGGAAGGCACTTCAGAATCTTAAATCTTGGGTTGAGTGCTGTAGCTATCTTTAGAAATCTCACATTGGTACCTTCTTTGCGTTTTGTGAAATCTGCAGGGAAAGTGTTCTTAAAATGAACAACATGTGCTGAGTCATCTGAGACTGATTTAACATGAAATATATAGCAGAATGCGGGTAAAATAGAGCCGGAGACATACAATTCTCCCCCAAGGAGTTCAGGCACAAATTTAATTAACCTATTATTTTTCAAATGAGAATCATCAGCATGGATTCATGTCCTATGGAATGGTGGCCGAAGCATGAAGTGGCATATGAATGTTTAGCATATCTGGCATGTAAATACCTTGCAATGCTAGCTACAAAAGAGCCATGTAAACTCCTGTTCTCACTTTCTGGTGACATTGTAAATAAGAATTATCTCCCGTAAATGTAAACAAACTTGTTTCTCTTAGTGATTGGTTGAATGAGAAGTAGGACTGAGAAGACCTGTAAGCTCTAAAGTTTTGCATTGTTTTGTTTTTGAGTGCAGTTATGTAACAAAAAAAAAATCTACATTTGTGAATTGCACTTTCACAATAAAGAGATTGCACTACAGTACTTGTATGAGGTGAATTGAAAAATACTGTTTATTTTATCATTTTTACAATGCAAATATTTATAATAAAAAATAATAATATAAAGTGAGCACTGAACACTTCGTATTCTGTGTTGTAATTGAAATCAATATATTTGAAAATGTAGAAAAACCTCAAATATTTAATAAATTTCAATTGGTATTCTATTGTTTAACAGTGCGATTAAAAATGTGATTAATCGTGATTGATTAATTTTTTTGAGTTAATAGCGTGAGTTAACTGCAATTAATTGACAACTCTAAATAGAGTTAGTACAGATGGGGATACAGGTAGCATTAGTCTGGATCTCAGCACATATTGGGATAACAGGGAATGAAATGGTGGACAAGGCAGCTAAAAGTGCTGTAAGAAATGGAAGGACTGACACAGAAATACCCTTGAGTAAACAGCAATTCAAAAGCCTAGTGAAGAAAAATTTAAAAGAAGAATGGCCAAAAATTTGGATCAATGAAAAAAGAGGAAGAGGAATTTTTGAATTATGTTCTATAATAGAAGATAAGGACATACTTCATGGCCCTGATTGGACAAATTGAGTGATTTTGTTCAGAGTACTGACTGGCCATTATGGCTTAAACAATTTTGTTTTTGAATAAACAGCCACAAAGCTGGGTTATGTGCGCGCTGTAACTGATCGCCTTTTATGTGTTCATAAGGGCTTTGATAAAGGAAGGGAAAAGTTACATTATGTTATTTAGTAAAAAAAAACAACGGGGGAAATGCGATTGTATTAGAAAGGTGGTGTTACGTTACCTGAAAGACACAGGACAGAACATGAACTGCTAGCTATTTAGGGGAGTATAGCTGGTGGCGGCTATAGACTATCCAGTCAACTCTGCTTTGACACAGGGGGAAGGGGAGAAAGGCAAGGCTGGCTGCGGAGGAGAGTAGTCAAGCTGGGTTGTGGCTGGTGTTGTGTATTTGGTTGTCATGGTTTTGTTGCTATGGCAACTGAGTTAGATTATTATGGGTTAGCTCAACCGGTTTCAACCGGCTGAGGAGCTCTCTGTAGATATGTAAATAAAATGGAGGTTTTGGTTAGCTGCCTGCTCTCTGGCCTCAAGTGATTGTTTCCTACACCGGCTGCCCCAAGGATATAACACTGGCGACGAGGGTGAGACTCCGGTGCTGCTCCAGTAACAGAAGGAAGTAGAAGTCAAGGTAAAGACCAAACAAAGAAAAAAAGCTGCTTGTTTGCACTGACTGTGAAAGTGAAACTAAAAATCATGGCTACTCTGACCAGGCCCCTGGAGCCTTTTGATGAGAATAC